>NC_092116.1:20727303-20859803 GCF_045679555.1 Salvelinus alpinus
AAGAAAGTACCTTACTGTGATGATTTCAATTCAAATGGTCAAAAAGAAACAAAAATAGATTCTTAGCAAATGGCAATTTCTCAAGCAAGAATTTTGCTAAGACTGTCTGGGAGTGGTCTAAGTGGGGAAGGGAAAACTGAAAACTAGGTGTTATTGGCAGAGAGGTTTTGAACTCTCTTTTTTAGTGGTCTATTAACAAATGTGCTGCCGGGTGATGTTACCAGGCAGGCTAAAACTCCATCCCAGAAAAACAGGCAAAACTTTCAGGCGGGTTTTTCAAACACCTCTTACAATAAAAGGGAATGATCAATTATTATTCCAACCTCATAACACAAGAAAAGCACATTTTTGACTGCACTGGGCCTTTAACCCTTAACTTCTAAATGTGATGTTTGGAGAAATGGAATGCCGCTGAGCAGAAGTCAACCCAGGGTGTCAAAAACACTTCAAAATGTGATGTTTGGAGAAATGGAATGCCGCTGAGCAGGAGTCAACCCAGGGTGTCAAAAACACTTCAAAATGTGACGTTTGGACAAACGTGGATGAACTTCAGAATCTGAAGTCAAACTTGTATAGTTTTTTAGTTTTTATATATATATTTTATATTACATTTTTAAAATTATTTTTTATTTATTTTAGTAAATACTTGCTAACACTTATTTTTCTTAAAACTGCATTTTTTGGTTAAGGACTTGTAAGTAAGCATTTCACTGTAAGGTATTCGGCTCATGTGACTAATAAAATGTGATTTGTTGATTTGATTTGAAAACCGTGAGATCTTGTTGGAGAGAGAGACCGAGAGAGAGAGAGGGGGGGAGGGTGAAAAAGTGAGTGGGAACTTCTTGTCGTGTGCCGTGGTGCAGGTGCATCGGAAGAATGGGAAGATTGTTTCCCTCCTTTTCTCTCTTTGTTTATCCTTTTCTCTGGCGCTGCATTTGGTTTATTCTTCTGTCACATGTGTCCCCCCCCCCTCTCTCCCTCCCTCTGTATTCCCCCCCCCCCTCTCTCTCTCTCCCTGTGTCTTTTTCTCTCTCTCTCTCTCTCTCTCTCTCTCTCTCTCTCTCTCTCTCTCTCTCTCTCTCTCTCTCTCTCTCTCTCTCTCTCTCTCTCTCTCTCTCTCTCCCTCTGTATTTCTCTCTCTCCCTCTGTATTGCTCTCTCCCTCTCTCTCTCACTCCCTCTGTATTGCTCTCTCCCTCTCTCTCTCACTCCCTCTGTACTGCTCTCTCTCTGTCTCTTTCTCGTTCTTTGTCTCTCTCTCTCCACTTCCGACTACTTTTTCTTTAACAGCTCTCTCTGAGCTGTTGGTTTAGATTTAATGGTAAAATCCCCTTGTTTCTAGCCCACACTCACACACCCTCTCTCTCTCTCTCTCTCTCTCTCTCTCTCTCTCTCTCTCTCTCTCTCTCTCTCTCTCTCTCTCTCTCTCTCTCTCTCTCTTTCTCATTCTCATTCTCTCTCTCTCTCATCCATCTCTCCTTTCTTCTTCAACAGGGTTCTCTGCTCACCGGATTATAGAGAGAACTAGGAGTAGTAGTCTGTCCTTATTGTGACCTCATAAAAAAAATATATATCACACACACACAAATCCAACTCTATAAATTATAATGGAATACATACATGAACAAACACACACAAATCCAACTCTATAAATTATAATGGAATACATACATGAACAAACACACACAAATCCAACTTTATAAATTATAATGGAATACATACATGAACAAACCCACCAGTCTTATAACAACACTGTAGTTTTCCAGATATGGTAGACTAGACTCTAGAGTTACAGGAGTGAACGGTCACTACAGTCATTTTGCTACTAGATGATACTTACATATTTATGTCATTACCAGCCTTGAAACATCTACCCCAGGCAACAACTAAGCTCCATCGCCATCTACTGGTCACCATTAGTAAACCTCCACAGTGGCAGACCAACCAGGTTGAATTCCGTGTTCAGAGATCAGCGCACTGTGCTCAAGACAATGTGGAGCTGTTTAGAGTTGGCTTTGAGCATTCACTTCTACCAGGAGGGGGCCACAGAGGTTTGAGCATTCACTTCTACCAGGAGGGGGCCACAGAGGTTTGCTTGCAGAAATAATCAACGTTATCAACACCTTCCGAATATTAAGTTGCAGTTCATGAAGCATTTATAAGTTATATTCTTCAAGAATCAGTGGGTATATATCATTAATTTAAATGTCCAAAAATGGATATAGCCATCACAGATTGCATTGGTGTTGCAGGTGGGTGGGGTGGGGAGACTTCCTTCCCTGTTATCAGTTTCACAGTGGTCACCAGTTGTCTGCCACAGTTCCTTGCCTGCTAAAAGTCCCTCTTTCTTATGTACAAACATTCTTCATCATTATACAGAGACAGGGTAGATTTCTGTTTGAGAAAGGCATACATTGCTTATCACATCCTGCAACATGTTACACAATCTACTGCAAGCCCAAGGTTTCTCCCCTCCCTGGGTGGACAAACATTCTTCATCAGACAGGATATAATTCTGTTAGTTATAATTCTACGTTAAATGTATACATCATTTAGTCATTATTCATACAATTCCCATAACAGAACCATACTTAGGTAGCCTTTTCCCACCTGTGTTTTGTGGGTAATTATTTTTCCGTGTTTGTGTGCACCTCGGTTGCGTCACGTTCTTTGCTGTTTACCTGTTTGTTTTTTGGTTGTTTCGGTTTCAACCTTCATTAAAAGATGTGGAACTACATGCACGCTGCGCCTTGGTCGATTTATGACAGGGAGTTTGAGGATAGCGAGTGTGACAAAAATACTGTGAAATACAAACCCCTCCCCTCAACAAATTCCATTAATCTATTCATTCACTCTGATTACGGTAGCGTTTACTTAATTTTTTTACAGTGTTATACAGCACATTTTACGATATTGTACTGTGTTTCATTACACACTACTTGCTTTGATATTGTAATATTAAATACAGAATTTTACTTGCCAGCAAGCTCCCTGTCAAATTCATGGCAACCCCTTTACAGTGTATGTAATGTGTTAATCCAAATAGTTATAAGAGGGTTTTAGGGATCATTCCTGAAAGTACTGTATTAGTCTGGTGGAACCAGCCTGATAGAACGCAACCATCAAATCACATTTTATTTGTCACATGCTTCATTAACAACAGTAGACCAACAGTGAAATTCTTACTCGAGGACCCGTCCCAACAGTGCAGAGGAAAAAGGAAAAAATAGAAAGGGAAAAATAAGTAACAATAAATACATAATGAGTAACAATAACTTAGCTCTATACACGGGGTAGCAGTACAGAGTGGATGTGCAGGGGGACGAGGTAACGGAGGTAGATATGTACATATAACTAGGAGTGTGACTAGGCAACAGGATAGACAATAAACAGTAGCAGTTTATGTGATGAGTCAGGCTGTGTTTGGGGATTCCACAAACTAGCTAATATCTACACTCCTTATGTCCAATAAAGTCTCTCTCTCTCGCTCTCTCTCTCTCGCTCTCTCCTTTCCTCTCTCTCTCTCTCCTGTCCTCTCTCTCTCTCTCTCTCCTTTCCTCGCTCCCTCTTTCTCTCTTTTTGTCTCACCTTATCACACACATTCCTCCTGCAATAGGTTTCACCTAATGCGTGGCAGCAGGTCCTTAGAGCCTCCTGGGAATAGATAATCTAATTTTCCTTTTCTACAAGATCTACGACCTCTAACAACGAGACCAATGAATCTGATGTTCACATCTAGACATCGCCGCGTGATTCCTGTCTGACTCAAAGGTCTCGTCTGCCCTCTGGTCTAGCAGCTGAGCTACGGTCCAAACGGCACCCTATTCTCTACTCACACCATATGGGCTCTGGTCAAACGTAGTGCACTATGTAGGGAATAGGGTGCCGTTTGGGACGCAACCCTGGTCTACTACCCTCTTCCTGTAGAAGAACACTGTGTTGTTTTAGGTAGAACCTTTTCACCCAACAGAGAACCCTTTCTTCCATAGAAGGTTCCTGAAAAAGGTTACACGTATAAGTATCATAACAAAAAAGTCTGAAATCACAAATGCTCATATTCCTGCCATCTTTCTGAGCGATACAAAATTTATCTGTACAGGCGCAGTCTGGTTGAAAGGCCCTGTGAGAACCCTTGTCTTTATTGAAAAATATAAGAGTGTAGACTGCGTGGTCATTGTTGACTCGTGTGACCTGGTTTGCTAAACTTGAATGGTGGCCATTGACATCTTATTAGCATATGGTACACAGCACAGTTTGTTTCAACGTATCTCACAGAATCCAAAGTCATTATGTGCGGGCACGTGCTGGCGTGTGCGTGTGTGTGTGTGTGCCTGTGCATGTTTGTATATACACTATCTGTATACAGTTATGTGTTTTATATGTCTGTGTGTGTGTGTGCGTGCGTGCGTGGCAGCAGGTCAGTGCAAGATGACTTGCAGAAAGAACAGGCAAGCAGGACACAGTGACATGACATGGTATAACAGGGGACGAGCTGGAGTTTGATAACCTGACAAGCTGGCTGGCTGAGGGAGGGAGGGGGGAGGGGTGTCCTCAAGTCATATTCTAGTTCCCATGTGGCTGTGAGAAGTGGGAGGAAGTACGGTATGTCTTGGATCAGAGAACATTGTGTAAGGACAGGGTCTACAACAATGTAAGACCAACCCCCTCCCCTCTCTCTCTCTCTCTCTCTCTCTCTCTCTCTCTCTCTCT
This sequence comes from Salvelinus alpinus, assembly GCF_045679555.1. NCBI lineage: Eukaryota > Metazoa > Chordata > Actinopteri > Salmoniformes > Salmonidae > Salvelinus > Salvelinus alpinus. The sequence goes on from NC_092116.1 coordinate 20,732,013, forward strand.
CTCTCTCTCTCAATTTAAGGGGCTTTATTGGCATGGGAAACATGTTAACATTGCAAAAGCAAGTGGAAAAGATAATAAACAAAAGTGAAACAAACAATAAAAAATGATCAAAAGTTCCAAAGAACAAAGACACCTCTAATGTCATTCTGTCTATATACAGTGTTGTAATTATGTGCAGATAGTTGAAGTACAGAAGGGAAAATAAATAAACATAAATATGTGTTGTATTTACAATGGTGTTTGTTCTTCACTGGTTGCCCTTTTCTTGTGGCAACAGGTCACAAATCTTGCTGCTGTGATGGCATACTGTGGTATTTCACCCAATAGATATTGGAGTTTATCAAAATACTGTGTTTAGGGCCAAACAGCATTCTAGTTTGGTCTGTTTTTTATTAATTATTTTCAATGTGCAATTATCTTTGTGAACAGAGCACCAGGAACGCTCTCTCTCTCTCTCTCTCTTTCTTTCTCTCTCTCTCACCCCTCTCTCTCTCACCCCCTGATTCTGTCTCTCTATCTCACCCCGTCTCTCTCTGTCTCTCTCTCCTCCCTCTCTCTTTCTCTCACCCCATCTCTCTCTGTCTCTCTCTCCCTATCACTCTTTCACCCGCTCTCTCTCTTTCTCTCCCCACCTTCTCCCTCACCTCGCCTCTCTATTTCCCTCTCTCTCTCTCTCTCTCTCTGCCCACTTCCCGACACCTCCCCCTTCTCTCTCTCTTTCTCTCTCTTTCTCTTTCTCTCTCTTTCTCTCTCTTTCTCTCTCTTTCTCTCTCTTTCTCTTTCTCTCTCTTTCTCTCTCTTTCTCTGTCTGTCTGTCTGTCTGTCTGTCTGTCTGTCTGTCTGTCTGTCTGTCTGTCTGTCTGTCTGTCTGTCTGTCTGTCTGTCTGTCTGTCTGTCTGTCTGTCTGTCTGTCTGTCTGTCTGTCTGTCTGTCTGTCTGTCTGTCTGTCTGTCTGTCTGTCTGTCTGTCTGTCTGTCTGTCTGTCTGTCTGTCTGTCTGTCTGTCTGTCTGTCTGTCTGTCTGTCTGTCTGTCTGTCTGTCTGTCTGTCTGTCTGTCTGTCTGTCTGTCTGTCTGTCTGTCTGTCTGTCTGTCTGTCTGTCTGTCTGTCTGTCTGTCTGTCTGTCTGTCTGTCTGTCTGTCTGTCTGTCTGTCTGTCTGTCTGTCTCCTCTCTAACCAAACTGACACAGGGAATCAGGACCTTGGCCTAAATTCTGGCAGGACAAACCTGAAACTTGGTTACATTGAACCACTAAATGTCCCATCTCCATGATCCTGCCCCCATCCTGCTCCCTACAGCCAGGGCACCTTTTTCTTAAAATACTCTCCTTCTGTCACATGTTCTCTGCGTGCTGGCTTAAAGGACATTCCCTATGTACATATGGTACATGACTGCGACTCTGCATTTCATCATTGTGTGTGTGTGTGTGTGCGTGCGTGCGAGAGCGTGTGTAAGAGAGGGAGAGTGTGTGTGTCTGTGTGTGTGAGTATGCCTATTTTGGAACCCTCCACCCAGTAATTACTGAATGGTCACTTTGGTATTTCATGGTTATTGATAAAGCCTACATCTTTTCATTGCTAACATCTCTTTCCCTCTGTATGTCTGTGTGGATGTACTGTGTATCTGTATGGATGTACTGTATGTCTGTATGTCTATACTGTATGTTTGTATGGATGTACTGTATGTCTCTGTGGATGTACTGTATGTCTGTATACATGTACTGTATGGATGTACTGTATGTCTGTGTGGATGTACTGTATGTCTGTGTGGATGTACTGTATGTCTGTGTGGATGTACTGTATGTCTGTATACATGTACTGTATGGATGTACTGTATGTCTGTATACATGTACTGTATGGATGTGCTGTATGTCTGTGTGGATGTACTGTATGTCTGTGTGGATGTACTGTATGTCTGTGTGGGTGTACTGTATGTCTGTATACATGTACTGTATGGATGTACTGTATGTCTGTGTGGATGTACTGTATGTCTGTATACATGTACTGTATGGATGTACTGTATGTCTGTGTGGATGTACTGTATGTCTGTACTGTATGTTTGTATGGATGTACTGTATGGCTGTGTGGATGTACTGTATGTCTGTACTGTATGTTTGTATGGATGTACTGTATGTCTGTGTGGATGTACTGTATGTCTGTATACATGTACTGTATGGATGTACTGTATGTCTGTGTGGATGTACTGTATGTCTGTATACATGTACTGTATGGATGTACTGTATGTCTCTGTGGATGTTCTGTATGTCTGTACTGTATGTTTGTATGGATGTACTGTATGTCTGTGTGGATGTACTGTATGTCTGTGTGGATGTACTGTATGTCTGTACTGTATGTTTGTATGGATGTACTGTATGTCTGTGTGGATGTACTGTATGTCTGTATACATGTACTGTATGGATGTACTGTATGTCTGTGTGGATGTACTGTATGTCTGTATACATGTACTGTATGGATGTACTGTATGTCTCTGTGGATGTTCTGTATGTCTGTACTGTATGTTTGTATGGATGTACTGTATGTCTGTGTGGATGTACTGTATGTCTGTGTGGATGTACTGTATGTCTCTATGGATGTTCTGTATGTCTGTATGGATGTACTGTATTTCTGTATGGATGTACTGTATGTCTGTGTGGATGTACTGTATGTCTGTGTGGATGTACTGTATGTCTGTATGGATGTACTGTATGTCTGTATGGATGTACTGTATGTCTGTATGGATGTACTGTATGTCTGTGTGGATGTACTGTATGTCTGTATGGATGTACTGTATGTCTGTATGCTCTCTTGGTCAGTAGATAACAGATCTTTGGGTTACATAAACCTCTCTCTCCCTTTCTCTCCAACTCCCTCTAGAAAGTTCCCCATATGTTAGGTCGTTTTTTAACAGCTAGGTTCTGGCCGGATTGGACTAATAATGGCTTGTCAATGTTATGTGACTCTATTCTGTTGGACTATCCAGAGACAGACAGGAATGCCTCTGTTCCTATAAAGACCCTGCTCACGTACCCGCTGTATTTGCCACTGTTTAGCCTTGGATGTATATGGCATGGCCATAACTCTCTGTACAGCACAGCATGTACCTCAGGTACTCGCAGTATGTTCTGTACAAGCAGTGTTTTGTAGGACTGGCACAGTGAAAAGGTGCTGTCAACCCACACTATCTATCTGATCCAGACGTAATACACAATATTGACATGGCATACGTATTCCTAGCATCATAAAGAACCTCTTGAACTTGGACTTCAAGAAAATAATGTCTTTGAAGGAGTGTGTCATGTGGTGGCCTTCACAGGGCAGTGAGGTTGGCGAGTGTGTGTGTGCAAGTAGTTACTGGAATAACAGCGTAGATCCTGCTCTGCTTTCAGTGGCCTGATTTGAGCTCATTTTGAGTGCTGATCATAATGGTGATCTCATGTCACAATGAGCCCTTCATGTGACTCGTGTTTATGCGTGCTCTGAGGATTCCTGTGACATTCAGCTTCAAATGCTTGTTAACTCAACTACCACAGCAATAAGTGTAAAAAAACAACAACTAATGACATCAAAGCAGGAGGGCTTGGTTATGGGGTAGAGGCCTTTGGAGGGGTATGGGAAATTGTTCATATTTATTCATATGTTATCCTGATGTGCCACTACTTTAAGTCAATATCAAAAAGATTGTTCTAAAAAGCAAACACCATGTCAGCTTATCATGTCCCTGAGATAACTCTGGACCCCCCTCTCTCTCTCTCTCTCTCTATCATCCTCTCTCTCTCCTTCTCTTGTGGCAACAGGTCCCAAATCTTGCTGCTGCGATGGCACACTGTGGTATTTCACCAAATAGATATGGGAGTTTATCAAAATTGGGTTTGTTTTCAAATTCTTTGTGGGTCTGTATAATCTGAGGGAAATGTGTCTCTAATATGGTCATACATTTGGCAGGAGGTTAGGAAGTGCAGCTCAGTTTCCACCTCTTATTGTGGGCAGTATGCACGTAGCCTGTCTTCTCTTGAGAGCCAGGTCTGCCTACAGCGGCCTTTCTCAATAGCAAGGCTATGCTCACTGAGTCTGTACATAGTCAAAGCTTTCCTTAAGTTTGGGTCAGTCACAGTGGTCAGGTATTCTGCCGCTGTGTATTCTCTGTTTAGGGCCAAATAGCATTCTAGTTTGCTCTGTTTTTTTTTTTTTTTTTCCGAATGTGTCAAGTAATTCTCTTTTTGTTTTCTCATGATCTGGTTGGGTCTAATTGTGTTGCTGTCCTGGGGCTCTGTGGGGTCTGTTTGTGTTTGTGAACAGAGTCACAGGACCAGCTTGCTTTGGGGACTCTTCTCCAGGTTCATCTCTCTGTAGGTGATGGCTTTGTTATGAAAGGTCTGGGAATCGCTTCCTTTTAGGTGGTTGTAGAATTTAACGTCTCTTTTCTGGATTTGGATAGTTAGCGGGTATCGGCCTAATTCTGCTCTGCTTGCTTTATTTGGTGTTCTACATTGTACACTGAGGATATTTTTGCTGAATTCTGTATGCAGAGTCTCAATTTGGTGTTTGTCCCATTTTGTGAATTCCTGGTTGGTGAGCGAACCCCAGACCTCACAACCATAAAGGGCAATGGGTTCTATAACTGATTCAGGTATTTTTAGCCAGGTCCTAATTGGTATGTCGAATTTTATGTTCCTTTTGATGGCATAGAAGGCCCTTCTTGACTTGTCTCTTAGATCATTCACAGCTTTGTGGAAGTTGCCTGTGGTGCTGATGTTTAGGCTGATGTATGTATAGTTTTTTGTGTGCTCTAGGGCAATGATGACTATATGTAATTTGTATTTGTGGTCCTGGCAACTCACCCTCCCACTCTCTCTCTCTCTCACCCCCCTCTCTCTCTCACCCCCCTTTTCAGTGGAGGTAACCCTGAAAGACAGGAGACCGGGCCTGGCTGGCTGGCTACACGCCAAACACAACGTCTTCATCCCAAATGGCACCATATTCACTATATAGGGCACTACCTTGGCACCCTAGGGCTCTGGTCAAATTCACTATATAGGGCACTACCATGGCACCCTAGGGCTCTGGTCAAATCCACTATATAGGGGAAAGAGTGCCATTTCGGACACAGCTAGCCTCTCTCTCTCTCTCTCTCTCTCGGCTCTCAGCCTTGTCAATCAGCACACATTACTGAGACAGTAGCTATTCCCACAGCCACTGGTTACATAACGTTACACTGCCCTGTCTGTCCACCACACCACTGCATGGCTGACTATCTGTCCTACACATCGATAGCTAACACACTGACCACTAGATTCTCTGTCTAATCTATCGCCCACCTCTCCCTCTGACACTCCCACATACACACACACACACACACACACACATACACACACTCACTCACATACACTCACACACACACATACACACACACTCACACACATACACCCACTCACTCACATACTCTCACACACATACACACACACTCACACACATACACACAAACTCACACAAATACACACTCACACACATACACACATATACGGAAAAGCGGGGACTGTGAAGCAACACAAACATAGGCACAGACGCATGCATACACACAAGATAACATAGGCACTATGCACACACATATACATGGATTTAGTACTGTATATATGTGGTAGTGGTGGAGTAGGGGCCTGAGGGCACACAGTGTGTTGTGAATGTATTGTAATGTTTTTAAAATTGTATAAACTGCCTTAATTTTGCTGGACCCCAGGAAGAGTAGCTGCTGCCTTGGCGACAGCTAATGGGGATCCATAATAAATACAAATACAAATATACACACACATACACACACTCACACACATACACACACATACACACACTCACACACATACACAGATCTTCCTCAATGTCTCACAAACAGAAATGTCCTCAATCATTTACATCCAGGGGCAAAAACAAACATACCCCAACCTTGACCCATTTTTGGAAAGATGTGTCATCTTTATTTACCCAGGTAGGCCAGCTGAGAACAAGTTCTCATTTACAACTGCGACCTGGCCAAGATAAAGCAAAGCATTGCGACACAAACAACAACACAAAGTTACACATGGAATAAACAAACATACAGTCAATAACACAATAGAAAAAGTCTATATATAGTGTGTGCAAATGAGGTAAGATAAGGGCAATAAATAGGCCATAGTGGCGAAATAATTACAATTTAGCGATTACACACTGGAGTGAAAGAAGTGCAGAAGATGAATGTGCAAGTAGAGATACTGGGGTGTAAAGGAGAATTAAAAATAAATAAATAAATAAATAACAGTATGGGGATGAGGTAGTTGGATGGGCTATTTACAGATGGGCTATGTACAGGTGCAGTGATCTGTGAACTGCTATGACAGCTGGTGCTTAAAGTTAGTGAGGGTGTCACGCCCTGACCGTAGACTGCTTTGTATGTTTCTATTTTTAGTTTGGTCAGGGTGTGATGTGGGTGGGTATTCTATGTTGTAGGTCTAGGTTTTCCTTTTCTATGTGTTTGGCCTGGTATGGTTCTCAATCAGAGGCAGCTGTCTATCGTTGTCTCTGATTGAGAGCCATACTTAGGTAGCCTGTTTTCCCATTTTGAGTTGTGGGTGATTATTTTCTGTTTAGTGTTTTTCGTCACCTTACAGGACTGTTCGTTTGTCGTTTTTGTTGTTTTGTTCAGTGTTCAGTTGTTTTATTAAATTAATTAACACTTACCAAGCTGCACCTTGGTCCTCCTCTCCTTCCCCCGACGACAATCGTGACAGAGGGAGATATGAGTCTCCATCTTCAGTGATTTTTGCAATTCGTTCCAGTCATTGGCAGCAGGGGACATGGAAGGAAAGGCGTCCAAAGGAATAATTGGCTTTGGGGATGACCAGTGAAATATACGTGCTGGAGCGCGTGCTACGGGTGGGTGCTGCTATGGTGACTAGTGAGCTGAGATAAGGTGGGGCTTTACCTAGCAAAGACTTACAGATGACCTGGAGCCAGTGGGTTTGGCAATGAATATATAGCGAGGGCCGCCAATGAGAGCATACAGGTTGCAGTGGTGGGTAGTACATGGGGCTTTGGTGGCAAAACGGAAGGCACTGTGATAGACTGCATCCAATTTGCTGACTAGAGTGTTGGAGGCTATTTTGTAAATGACATCGCCGAAGTCAAGGATCGGCAGGATAGTCAGTTTTACGAGGGTTTGTTTGGCAGCATGAGTGAAGGATGCTTTGTTGCGAAATAGGAAGCCGATTCTAGATTTAATTTAGGATTGGAGATGCTTAATGTGAGTCTGGAAGGAGAGTTTACAGTCTAACCAGACACCTAGGTATTTGTAGTTGTCCACATTTTCTAAGTCAGAGCCGTCCAGAGTAGTGATGCTGGACGGGCGGGCAGGTGCGGGCAACGATCGGTTGAATAGCATGCATTTAGAATGGTGTCGTCTGCGTAGAGGTGGATCGGAGAATCACCAGCAGCAAGAGGGACATCATTGATGTATACAGAGAAAAGGGTTGGCCCGAGAAATGAACACTGTGGCACCCCCATAGAGACTGCCAGAGGTACGGACAACAGGCCCTCCGATTTGACACACTGAACTCTGTCTGAGAAGTTGTTGGTGAACCAGGCGAGGCAGTAATTTGAGAAACCAAGGCTGTTGAGTCTGCCGATAAGAATGTGGTGATTGACAGAGTCGAAAGCATTGGCCAGGTTGATGAGTATGGCTGCACAGTATTGTCTCTTATCGATGGCGGTTATGATATCATTTAGGACCTTGAACGTGGCTGAGGTGCACCCATGACCAGCTCGGAAACCAGATTGCATAGCGGAGAAGGTACGGTGGGATTCGAAATGGTCAGTGATCTGTTTGTTAACTTGGCTTTCGAAGACTTTAGAAAGGCAGGGTAGGATAGATATAGGTCTGTAGCAGTTTGGGTCTAGAGTGTCTCCCCCTTTGAAGAGGGGGATGACCGCGGCAGCTTTCCAATCTTTGGGGATCTCAGACGATACGAAAGAGAGGTTGAACAGGCTAGTAATAGGGGTTGCAACAATTGCGGCGGATAATTTTAGAAATAGAGGGTCCAGATTGTCTAGCCCGGCTGATATGTCGGGGTCCAGATTTTGCAGCTCTTTCAGAACATCAGCTATCTGGATTTGGGTGATGTGGGGGAGGTTTGGGCAAGTTGCTGTGGGGGGTGCAGGACTTTTGACCGGGGTAGGGGTAGCCAGGTGGAAAGCATGGCCAGCCGTAGAAAAATGCTTTTGAAATTCTCAACTATCGTGGATTTATCAGTGGTGACAGTGTTTCCTAGCCTCAGTGCAGTGGGCAGCTGGGAGGAGGTGCTCTTATTCTCCATGGACATTACAGTGTCCCAGAACTTTTTGGAGTTTGTGCTACAGGGTGCAAATATTTGTTTGAAAAACCTAGCCTTTGCTTTCCTAACTGCCTGTGTATATTGGTTCCTAACTTGTATATTGGTTCCTAAGTTGCATATCGCGGGGGCTATTCGATGCTAATGCAGTACACCACAGGATGTTTTTGTGCTGGTCAAGGCCAGTCAGGTCTGGAGTGAACCAAGGGCTATATCTGTACTGTTTATGGTGTACAACCATAAACAGTACAGCACAGCACGAAAGTAGACGTCTGGCTCTGAACAGATTAGATACGGTTAATCCCAGGTTAGCTACAGGCCTTCATGCAGATACTGTGGTGTCATTGAGTCAGTACGTCTACATTTGTGGTAGCATGGTACTCGTGACGAGGCATGTGATTTTATTAGATGATAGACCTGCTTGAAGAAATCAGCTTGGCACCGTGTGGGATTTAACAGTGTGGTGTACGCAGGAATAACTCTGTTTCACACACAGCACGGTGCATATAATCAGAAACAAGAATAACGTTGTTTTTATATTCACATGGTGGGCATGCACTCAGGTTACAACCAGCATGTATGGTAAACAAATTCCCTTTTGGAACAGTGGGGACTGTGAAGCAACACAAACATTGGCACAGACACGTGCATAAACACACACACACGCACACACACACACACCCAATAACATACGCACTATAAATACACATGGATTTAGTACTGTAGATATGTGGTAGTGGTGGAGTAGGGGCCTGAGGGCACACAGTGTGTTGTGAAATCTGTGAATTTATTGTAATGTTTTAAAATTGTATAAACTGCCATAATTTTGCTGGACTCCAGGAAGAGTAGCTGCTGCTTTGGCAGCAGTTAATGCGGATCCATAATAAATACAAATACAAATACTGCAGAAACATGTAAAAGGAACCTTGTTTATACAGACAGACACAGACAGATAGACAGACCAGACAGAGACCAGACAGACAAGCAAGCCATCAAGAAAGCAATCAGACAGAAAAGCAGACAGACAGACAAGCAAGCAATCAGACAGACACACACAGATGACAGTTGACCCATTGTGTTAGCTGTGATGTTGCCTAGCTCCTCTGAACAAAAGTGTCCTGAGGAGAGAGCACATGTTCTATGCCAGGCGAAATCGTGCATCATTAGCTCATTGTTATAGATGTATCCAAATAAATGTCACTAGAAAAACCGCTTAAACAAATGCAAATGCAGCTACTTTGCTGTTAATAGTTGACCCGGGATGAGGTTTGTCCCATATTTGAGGTGTGTGTCGTCACTAGTTTTATTCCTCTGCTGGATAATGGTGTGATCGTTAACGAAGCGAGAGGGAGAACTGGGCTTAAAATTAGTCTTCTCCAGCAGGTGGCGTTTTTTCTTTTTTTTCGCTCACCAAGCAAGGAGTTTCTGATATGGAGGTCTTTGGGAGTGTGTCGAATTTGGATAACAACATTTTTCATGGTTTATTTACTACGTGTGGCATATTTGATACAATATAAGTTTCATAATGACTGGGTTGTTAAAAGTGTACTGATATAAGTAGGACACATGACATCCGAGCGACTTCGAGAAAAAACACATTATATTCGAGTTGTGCCTGGTCACCACTAGTTACTGCAGCCACAAAGTCATGAACCCCTGCTATGTCTACAATGTATCTTCTTAACATGTGATTTTAACCCTTAACCACGCTGCTAACCTTATGCCCAACCCTAACTTTGTGGCTGTGGTAACTAGTGGAAACCGTTGTGCCTTTTGTTTACACGCGTATTTCCCCTCTCATTGGCTAGAATGGTCCAACCTCTGATCTTGCCTCCTCCCGAATGCCTTCCATTTTTGAAGACGTATTTTTAGTGTTAGAGAGGCCAGTGGAGTATCTGGTCAATATAATGGATAATCTGTGACTACATCACCGGTTCATTGTACAATTCCTGCTGTGTCTGTGTGTCTATTAGTATATTACCAGGCATTAGGCATCTAGGGATCTAAACTCAGCAAAAAAAGAAACGTCCTCTCACTGTCAATTGCGTTTATTTTCAGCACACTTAACATGTGTAAATATTTGCATGAACATAACAAGATTCAACAAGAGACATAAACTGAACAAGTTCCACAGACATGTGACTAACAGAAATGGAATAATGTGTCCCTGAACAAAGGGGGGGTCAAAATCAAAAGTAACAGTCAGTATCTGGTGTGGCCACCAGCTGCATTAAGTACTGCAGTGCATGTCCTCCTCATGGACAGCACCAGATTTGCCACTTATTGCTGTGACATTTTACCCTTTCTCATCCAACAAGGCACATGCAAGTTCCCGGACATTTCTGGGGGGAATGGCCCTAGCCCTCACCCTCCGATCCAACAGGTCCCAGTGTAACGCTGACCATCACTCCTGGTGAGAAAAAACTGTGACTCTTCAGTGAAGAGCACTTTTTGCCAGTCCTGTCTGGTCCAGCAACGGTGGGTTTGTGCCCATAGGCGACGTTGTTGCCGGTGATGTCTGGTGAGGACCTACCTTACAACAGGCCTACAAGCCCTCAGTCCAGCCTCTCTCAGCCTATTGCTGACAATCTGAGCACTGATGGAGGGATTGTGCATTCCTGGTGTAACTCGGGCAGTTGTTGTTAACATCCTGTACCTGTTCCGTAGGTGTGATGCTCGGATGTACCGATCCTGTGCAGGTGTTGTTACATGTGGTCTGCCACTGCGAGGATGATCAGCTGTCCGTCCTGTCTCCCTGTAGCACTGTCTTAGGCCTCTCACAGTACAAACATTGCAATTTATTGCCCTGGCCACATCTGCAGTCCTCATGCCTCCTTGCAGCATGCCTAAGGCGCGTTCACACAGATGAGCAGGGACCCTGGGCATCTTTCTTTTGGTGTTTCTCCGAGTCAATCAATCAATCAATCAATCAAATGTATTTATAAAGCCCTTCTTACATCAGCTGATGTCACAAAGTGCTGTACAGAAACCCAGCCTAAAACCCCAAACAGCAAGCAATGCAGGTGTAGAAGCACGGTGGCTAGGAAAGACTCCCTAGAAAGGCCAGAACATAGGAAGAAACCTAGAGAGGAACCAGGCTATGAAGGGTGACCAGTCCTCTTCTGGCTGTGCCGGGTGGAGATTAGAACAGAACATGGCCAAGATGTTCAAATGTTCATAGATGACCAGCAGGGTCAAATAATAATAATCACAGTGGTTGTAGAGGGTGCAACAGGTCAGCACCTCAGGAGTAAATGTCAGTCGGCTTTTCATAGCCGATCATTCAGAGTATCTCTACCGCTCCTGCTGTCTCTAGCGAGTTGGAAACAGCAGGTCTGGGACAGGTAGAACAGGTCAGGGTTCCATAACCGCAGGCAGAACAGTTGAAACTGGAGCAGCAGCACGGCCAGGTGGACTGGGGACAGCAAGGAGCCATCAGGCCAGGTAGTCCTGAGGCATGGTCCTAGGGCTCAGGTCCTCAGAGAAAGAAAGAAAGAAAGAAAGAAAGAAAGAAAGAAAGAAAGAAAGAAAGAAAGAAAGAAAGAAAGAAAGAAAGAAAGAAAGAAAGAAAGAAAGAGAGAATTAGAGAGGGCATACTTAAATTCACACAGGACACCGGATAAGACAGGAGAAATACTCCAGATATAACAGACTGACCCTAGCCAAACTACTGCAGCATAAATACTGGAGGCTGAGACAAGAGGGGTCGGGAGACACTGTGGCCCCATCCGACGATACCCCGGACAGAGCCAAACAGGCAGGATATAACCCCACCCACTTTGCCAAAGCACAGCCCCCACACCACTAGAGGGATATCTTCAAACACCAACTTACCATCCTGAGACAAGGCCGAGTATAACCCACAAAGATCTTCCCCACGGCACACCCCAAAGGGGAGGCGTCAACCCGGACAGGAAGATCAAGTCAGTGACTCAACCCACTCAAGTGACGCACCCCTCCTAGGGACGGCATGGAAGAGTACCAGTTTGAGCAGACACATGCACATTTGTGGCCTGCTGGAGGTCATTTTGCAGGGCTCTGGCAGTGCACCTCCTTGCACAAAGGCGGAGGTAGCGGTCCTGCTGCTGGGTTGTTGCCCTCCTACGGCCTCCTCCACGTCTCCTGATGTACTGGCCTGTCTCCTGGTAGCGCCTCCATGCTCTGGACACTACGCTGACAGACACAGCAAACCTTTTTGCCACAGCTCGCATTGATGTGCCATCCTGGATGAACTGCACTACCTGAGCCACTTGTGTGGGTTGTAGACTCCGTCTCATGCTACCACTAGAGTGAGAGCACCGCCAGCATTCAAAAGTGACCAAAACATCAGCCAGGAAGCATAGGAATTGAGAAGTGGTCTGTGGTCACCACCTGCAGAATCACTCCTTTTTTGGGGGTGTCTTGCTAATTGCCTATAATTTCCACCTTTTGTCTATTCCATTTGCACAACAGCATGTGAAATTTATTGTCAATCAGTGTTGCTTCCTAAGTGGACAGTTTGATTTCATAGAAGTGTGATTGACTTGGAGTTACATTGTGTTGTTTAAGTGTTCCCTTTATTTTTTTGAGCAGTGTATATAGTTTGTGCATGCTCCGGCGATAATATCACACTACAACCACATTCACTAGTTTCTGTTTCTCCCTTATGTTGGTGAGGCATATTATTCTGTTTTAATGTTACTCCTGAATAACTATGATAAATATAATAGGTTTTAATGTTACTCCTGAATAACTATGATAAATATAATAGGTTTTAATGTTACTCCTGAATAACTATGATAAATATAATAGGTTTTAATGTTACTCCTGAATCACTATGATAAATATAATAGGTTTTAATGTTACTCCTGAATAACTATGATAAATATAATAGGTTTTAATGTTACTCCTGAATAACTATGATAAATATAATAGGTTTTAATGTTACTCCTGAATAACTATGATAAATATAATAGGTTTTAATGTTACTCCTGAATAACTATGATAAATATAATAGGTTTTAATGTTACTCCTGAATCACTATGATAAATATAATAGTTTTCTTGAGTATATTTTTAACAACTTCAGATTTACTTTGAACTCCAATGTGTAGGAATACTGTTGAGATCAGTTATCGAGACTGACATGGTGGAGTAGCAGGACGATCAGAATGACATGAACCAGGTGGTTGTGAGTTCAAATTCCAGGTAAAGACATGTTACTTTATAAATACAAGTAATAATGTGTGTCAAATATGTAAGTTGTGTATGTAAGTTGAAAACACTGTGACCTTCTGGGGACATCCTAACAACTCATTTTTGTGTACAAGGCATCACTTGTGAAATCTCATGTAAAAAAAAGTATCATCACGTGAAATGTTCGACAACAACATGGTTTCACATGATTTGAAATGAAATGGTACATGTGCAAAACATGTTATCTTGAAATCATGTGTTTTTTCCTTAAAGGCTCATCTATGACCCACATCCCTCTCCCCCTGCCCGCAACACACACACACACACACACACACACACACACACACACACACACACACACACACACACACACACACACACACACACACACACACACACACACACACACACACACACACACACACACACACACACACACACACACACACACACACACACACACACGCGTACATAGACAAAAAAACATGCACGGGTGCACACACACACCACTGCCGTCAGCTGGTCAGGTAGTCATCTAAATATTGTGCTGTTTTTTTCCATCTGAGATGTGATGCAACAAGGGAAGAGAATAGGACCACGGTGACAGGTGCTTTAGAAGGCTTCAGAACGTTTCTATTGATCTTTATTGGCCTGTAAACACAGGCGAACAGGCAACTAGTTGTTTTGACTGGGACTGAACAAAATTATTGAGCAACCTCTTTGAAGCTTGCCACTAAGTTTTGAATGCCAAATCATACAAAAAGAGAGACCAGATACATTATTATAAATATATATATATATATATACCTTATACACTGTATATTTTTTTTCGATTATCATCATGATCACATGTTGTATAATGTCAAAGGCCTATTGAGACCTAGGTAGGTAGGCTTTGTGTAACAGTGTTGGTTTAAAGAGAGGCTTTAGTTTGAGAGGATTTAGTTTGAGAGGCTTTAGTTTGAGAGGCTTTAGTTTGAGAGGATTTAGTTTGAGGGGCTTTAGTTTGAGAGGCTTTAGTTTGAGAGGCATTAGTTTGAGAGGCATTAGTTTGAGAGGCTTTAGTTTGAGAGGCTTTAGTTTGAGAGGCTTTAGTTTGAGAGGCTTTAGTTTGAGAGGCATTAGTTTGAGAGGATTTAGTTTGAGAGGCTTTAGTTTGAGAGGCTTTAGTTTGAGAGGCTTTAGTTTGAGAGGCATTAGTTTGAGATGATTTAGTTTGAGAGGCTTTAGTTTGAGAGGCTTTAGTTTGAGAGGCATTAGTTTGAGAGGATTTAGTTTGAGAGGCTTTAGTTTGAGAGGCTTTAGTTTGAGAGGCTTTAGTTTGAGAGGCTTTAGTTTGAGAGGCTTGGTTGAAGATTTGGTGCCAATTAGTGTACATGTACATGTATAATAATCAAGTAATGTGATAATACACCAATAATAAAACAGTAATAGTTATAATAATAGTCAAGAATAAAGAGAATCTCATTACCTATTGGATTTTAACAGTCTATCTATAACCTGGCACTGCGCAATATTGATGGTGTTATATCACCTAGTAGGTCATTGTCGTCCTTCATGTTGACTATAGTAGAGCCAGGAACATTTGTGTCATACGTTAAAAAAAACACCAGGAGGAATGTTTCATTTGTAACTCATGAGATAACCTTCCTACCCGTCTATTGATAACCCAGCTCCATATCAAAGGGTGTAAAGTGGGTTTATAGCCTATAGGCCTAGAAGGGAAGTTAGAATCTTACTATATGACACACTATCTCACCAAGAGTGCTTATCTCACAATAACAATGTGTCAAGTAACACTTTGTATTGCGTTACATTACTGTATGTACAAGATGGTAGCCTAACTACAAATAGGGGAAAGAGAGAAGTGGCATCCATCACACACGGATCATTTCACATGTTTTAGAGATTATTTCTTATATTTGGAAGTACTTATAGATTCTAAGATTTAAAGAGTGTTGAGCTACTTCTCTCTGCCTTTGCTCATTTCTGGTATTGTATTTGTATTTATTGTATTTATTATAGATCCCCATTAGCTGTTGCCAAGGCAGCAGCTACTCTTCCAGGGGTCTGCAAAATTAAGGCAGTTATACAATTTTAAAAACATTACAATACAATCATTACAGAAGTCACAACATACTAAGTGTGTCGCCTCAGGCTCATACACCCCTACCACATATCTGCAATGCAGAAATCCATGTGTACGTGTGTGTATTGTGCGTATGTTATCATATGTGTGTGTATGCATGTGTCTGTGCCTATGTTTGTGTTACTTCACAGTCCCCGCTGTTCCATAAGGTGTAATTTGTATCTGTTTTTTAAATCTGATTCTACTGCTTGCATCAGTTACCTGATGTGGAATAGAGTTCCATGTAGTCATGGCTCTATGTAGTACTGGGTGCCTCCCATAGTCTGTTCTGGACTTGGGGACTGTGAAGAGAGCCAGTGGCATGTCGTTAGTAAAGATTGAAAAAAGCAAGGGTCCTAATCAGCTACCCTGGGGAATTCCTGCTTCTACCTGGATTATGTTTGAGAGGCTTCCATTATAGAACACCCTCTGTGTTCTGTTAGACAAGTAGCTCTTTATCCACATTACAACAGGGGGTGCAAAGCCATAGCACATAAGTTTTTTCCAGTAGCAGACTATGATCGATAACGTCAAAAGCTGCACTGAAGTCACACAAATGACTGATGATTGGCTGAGAGAAAATGATGATCAAATGATTGTGGGGGCTGTCTTGTTAAAAGTTCTGTGCGTGCTGAAAGTCTGTTGTCATTTTGTTTGCTGTGAAATAGTATTGTATCTGGTCAAACACTATTTTGGTAAAGTTCAGGTTGCAGCATGTTTTCTTTGAGCCAATCGGTGCCTAACCCAAATAATGGTGGGGTGCGGTGAGACAAGTGAATAGGTGCCCAACCCAAATAATCCAATAATCATTGGTGGGGTGGGGTGAGACAAGTACATCACGTCCCATGTGAATCATGCTGTTCAAAACAATACATGATTCCAGGCTGCAGAGTCTCTTCCTTATGGGTCTGTGCTTTCCTGGATCCTTGTGACCTCTCTACCCAATTGAAGTTGAAATGTAAAGTGGTTAGGGCAAGAGTAGCTGGGTTACGGTTAGGGTTTAGGTTATGGACGTGCCAAGGATTCCGGATAGCACTAACCCTTCCTTATGGGAATCCCCATCATTATATCTAAAAATTTATGAAACTGATGAAAAATAAACAAGAAGTTAGGATACGTTTTTTTACCGTCCCTTTTGTCCAGAATTGCGTATTTTTAACGTGTGCGGTATGGTCCAATCCAAACGTCCGGATGTATTTGCGTCACCCAGGAGGAGGGGTAACAGAGAGGGGTCCGTCTATAATTACATCGTTGCATGTGCAAAGCTGACCAGATACAAGAGCATCTACTTTAAAACTGTTAACCGGAAGACTACTATACAGCTCAACGGTTTTCAAATTAATGATTTGACCATTTAGATCTTCTAACATTATTTAAAATACAACTTTAATTTATTTATTTGAAGTGTTTGTTTTTTTAAGGATTTTTTTTTCCGCCAGAGGTTTTGCCGCCAGTCAAGTCTATCTGCTGCGGTTACATTGAGCCAATTGATACATCGCTGCTTTTGAGAGGATTCCAGTCGCATTACTTTTCAGAATGTTTCCAGAGTCAAGTACCGGGTGAGTAGCCTAGGTTATTATTTCATTAATTTCATTCATGTTCTAGACGCGCTCTTTATATCTTGTTCCGCGGGCAAGTGCGTAGGGGGAAATTGCATCATTCTATCGTTCTATTTTACCTGCCAGTACTCACCCGCGACTTTTATTCACATGTGGTGCTACTGTAGCACTAGTATCGCACGTGGAGTATATAGTAGTGTTTATTTTTAGATGAGACCCCTGAAATGGGTTCGTGTAGCTCTGGCGATTCAGCGTTAACGTTACATGTGCAATGGGCAGCAGATGGGACAAGCGAGGTCAGGGGGGATGCTCTTGAATTTGAGTTTGATCTTTTCATCGAGATTATACGAGAATTATACAGTTTCAATTTCCTTAATTTTGTGGCTAGAGTCAAATACTTTCTGTGGAGGGAGTAGGGCGGAATCTTGCCGGGGGGCGGCACTGGGCGCCCTCGGGCGCGGGCACTGAAGGGGGGGTTCGCCCAGGGCGCCATACAAGCTAGAACCGCCACATACACTTGAAACAAATAGCCAAACCGAAAACTGCAGACAGAAATGCTTTCTGCTACTAAGATCAGTGAAATGTAGGCTAAACTGACAACGGAGTGAAGAGCAGAAATCTCAACTAGCAAGTCGCAGCAATGAAAATCGCGAAGGAGGGGGGAGGGGGGGATTCTGGCAGGGGGGAGATTTTTGGCACAACACCTGACAGGATTTTATATGGGCTACAAAATGAAGTGGGGTTTTAGGGAGTCGAGGTACGCGCGAAAGCGAGGTACGCGCGGGTTACACCATTACCGAAAATGAATAACCAGATGTGCTGCAGTTTTTAAATACCACAATTATTGAGAAAAATCTAAATAGTATTTTGTTATATTTTAAGAGCTTATTTGATTAAATAATTTCTGTATTATATACTGAACCTACATATGTATAAATACTCATCAAATGTAATTCACAATTCCTATTCTGAAGGCATATTTCAAAATGTTGCAATGACAATTAAAATATGCACTATTCAGAAATCGCTCCGCCATTTCCTGGTTGCTAAAATTTGCCCAATGTCTGTTTATGTGACAAACAAACATTTGTAGAGAACCATTGTACCATCTAAACTGCTGTGAAATATCTTTTCCAAAACCAAAATATTGTTCTTTCAGCTTTTTGAAGCCGATGTATAAAACCGAAAGTAAAATATGCGAAAATGAAACTTGAGAACAGAAAGCATAGAAATGGCGCACATAATGCACATTTCAATGAGAATAACAGATCTATAACACATATCTCTATGTGTATTTGGTTGGGTCAACCCAAAAAGGTATGTATTATCGCGTTAACAAACTATATAGCCCCATAAAGGGGCGGTAGGTAGCCTACTGGTTAGAGCGTTGGGCCAGTAACTGAAAGGTTGCTAGATCGAATCACCGAGCTGACAATGTATACATCTGTCTTTCTGCCCCTGCACAAGGCAGTTAACCCACTGTTCCTAGGCTGTCATTCAAAATAAGAATTTGGTCTTAACTGACTTGCCTAGTTAAACAAAGGTTAAATAAAACATTTAAAATAAGAGGTGGTCTCAGGCATATGGTTAGGCTGAGGCATCGTGACTCTGAAGGAATGTGTGTGTGTGGGCACATGCACGTGTTTCAGTAGAAGAGTCCACACTCGGGAAGCACACCCTTATTAACGCACAGTTTTAGATTACTGCTAGGAAAACATATGTTTAATAAACACACACTTCAACTTCCCATAGACACTCTGATACACCCCAGGGCATATCAGCTATGTGTCGTGATAGCATCGACCATCACATCCGTTGGTTTTATTATAAACTATTAGTATAAGTACGTATTTTATTCTAACGTACAGTATATCTCCCTCTGTGTTTCAGGATCAGCTATGAGGACTGCAAGGGCACAGCAGGCTGGCTGTTGGCCCAGACCTCCGTTCGCCCCCTGGTGGGCATCGTGTGTGGTTCAGGAATGGGAGGACTGGCTGACATGCTGAAAGACCAGGTGGCCTTCAACTACAAGGACATCCCCAACTTCCCCCAGAGCACAGGTGTAATATTATGTCTGTCAACTTGTTATCTTGTGTGGTGAATCGGCATTGCAGATGTGTAGGTCCAAGATTATCTTGGTTGTGTCATCTAACCAGGAAAAACTCAAGTTATAGCCAATGGAAAAACACATGGTTCCATAAGATGTTTTCTGATTGGTTGCCGTGCGTCGTCGGTGCATTCTAATTGGTGGTTGTGTGTTATAGTGGATGGACATGCTGGTCGCCTGGTGTTCGGGATGCTGAAGGGAAGGCCATGTGTGTGCATGCAGGGACGCTTCCACCTCTACGAGGGATACGCCATCCAGAAGGTACGTCTATCATGTCTGTTTACTACCTAGTGACTGTGGCAGGCAGACATCCGCTGCTCTTTCGATTACTTCACATGATAATGTAGAGAAGATATCTTCTTTATTTTTCCTTTATCAGGGGCAATTTGATTTACAACACTAGTTAAATACAGATAACATATGACCACATTGTGTTTTTTACGCTTCTGTGTGTCATGTATGAATTGTTTTACTGCAAAAAAGAATTCAATGTTAGTTATAGAAGTTTTGAGAATACAAACTTCAGGAAAAACTCAGGACTCCTGCAATAGAGTATTTGTGTATTAGCTGTACATTGTGACGTGTTATACCATTGTATTTGTGATGAATTGACCATGTATTTGTGTTCTAGATCACCCTGCCCATGCGTATCTTCAGCTTGCTGGGTGTTGAGACGGTCATCCTGACCAACGCTGCTGGCGGTCTCAACCAGGACTTCAAGGTGGGAGACATCATGATCATGAAAGACCACATCAACATGCCCGGGTTCGCTGGCAACAACCCACTGTCTGGACCTAACGACGACAGGTAGGCTTGGCAAGCTTGTGTGTTGTGTGTGACAGAGAGAATTTTGTTGAACTTGTTTGCACGTGCAATAATTGTGGCATTGAGGTGTAACCCTCCCTCTCTTCCAGATTCGGCGTGCGCTTCCCCTGTATGTCTGATGCGTACGACAGAGAGCTGCAGCAGCTGGCTGTGGATGTGGGACAGGAGCTGGGCTACGGTGACTTCCTGCGTGAAGGCGTGTACTGCGTCCTGGGCGGGCCCTCGTTCGAGACCATCGCGGAGTGTCGCATGCTGCACAAACTGGGAGCTGACGCTGTCGGTACGACTCATCTCTCCCTCCTTGGAATCCTTTAATCAACACCTTCACAATGCATTGGAAATATTGAACTCAAATTGTTCTCTTATACGTAAACCTATAATTGATGCAGCTCTCTCTCTCTCCCTCAGGCATGAGTACAGTTCATGAGGTGATTGTAGCACGGCACTGCGGCATGCGTGTGTTCGCCCTGTCCCTGATCACCAACAAGGCTGTGATGGACTATGACAGTGAGGAGAAGGCCAACCACAAGGAAGTCCTGGAGACTGGCCAGTACCGCTCCATCCAGCTGCAGAAACTGGTCTCTACCATGGTCACTCGCATGGAGTACAACAACACCAACGCCTGAACGAATGGAACCAACCACCAATCTTATAGAAATATATTTCCTATAGTGGGAATCCCCGTTCAAGTCAGTGGGTAGCTGACTGGTTGGCTGGTGGCCATTTTGAGTGTACCCATGAAGTCAAATTGTCCTGATCTGAGGGGCTATTTCCCTTCTAGGAATTATATTTCTATTGTGAAACTGGCCCTGAATCAGTAGAAACCGACCGCCTTGAAGCTAAGAAACCCAATGGGCTGCGTTTGACTTTAAAGTGCCTGATCTGAGAGCTGTGTGGAACAGTCACTTACTGGCTGACTCCTCACCCTCAGTTGTTGAGTCCCTCTCACTTTTTAAAACATTCTTCCTATTTTTTAAGCTAGTGTACATTCCTGCCGTGAGCAGCTCTACAGGCAGATTCTATTTGAGTTATTGTTTTTGTTATTGTTGCTATTATTATTGTCTATTAGAAGTTAGTGTTAATTTAATATTGATCTGCAGATGTAAATGTCTCGATTTAACGTAACAATGAGAACGCGATGAATCTGCTGTACATGTCTTAATGTGTGTATCCTGTCTTAATGTGTGTATCCTGTCTTAATGTGTGTATCCTGTCTATAGATGTACATTAGCCATCGTCAAGTATTTATTTCTGCTCTTGTCCTTTTTTAAAATATGAATGTGGCTACTAAAGTGTATTTATTCATGTGATCAAGTCTTCTGTTTTAATTGGGGGCGATTGGCCAATTTATTGGTCGATGACACTCACTTCTGTGTAAAATGTTGTCCAGAAAAGACTGAGGAAACTTGATAATTATTCACGGGTTGATATGCAGTATTAACAATGGGACTCATTCCATGAGTCTGATATTCCTTTTAGAACAGATTTTAGCCTCGCTCAAAACCCAAATTATGACATATCCACATTAATATAATTGTGTTCAGAAAGTTTTTATTAAAGTTTTGAAAAGATAGATATAGAGAAGTTAGATCATTCCATGGCATAACAAGTCCAGAGTGTACATGGTAAACAACAGTCATGTGATTGCATAATGCATTTAAGACATTTTGGCATTCATCTACACAGGAAATGTCAACTATAGTGTAATGGTAATATGAGTGTCATACTGCTTCTGCTCCCTTCAATATCAGTCTATTTGGCAAGATGGGAAAATGTCTCAATCTATACTTTCAAAGGTTTGTTTATTTCTCTTTCCGCCAAGATACGTGCATTTTTCTCTCCCTTCATAAAGGTTTTATAGCTCCCCTACATCAATACATCTGACATTACATGCATCAGCTTCAGGCCTGCTATTCCAATCAAATCAGCCATCCCTTATAACCAACATCCCAAATACAAAAATAACAATCAAATGATTTATGTTCCCCTTGAACACTGAAAAATGAGATATAATAAAGGCATATCCTTGAAGTCTCTGTGCCCCCCTCCCAAAATAAGAGGATCTCAAAGAGAGTATGCAGCATTACAACGATATTGTTAGTTTTTCCATTGAAAAGTATTGATGTATCCGACTATGATTAAACTGTCATGCGGGTGATTCGATTCTCTAAGGATCATCAAGTACTTCCAAAAAACAACAGCGCTTTGCCCTCTGCGGAGGAAATCATTTGACCCAGCAAACTCCATACTAACACCACCCCCTTAACCTATTACTGACACAAACACTGGCTGCTGAAAGGAAGCCGCCATGTTGAAAATATGACAAGGCATCAATGAATTTTGGCACAAGATGTAAACAAAAAGTTTAGGCAGTTTCCTTCCTATCCAATAGGAGGCAGTATCAAAATCTCCCACCAACTTCTATGTTACGGCCCCCTGTGAGTAGAATTGTCTCCCTCTGTTTCGAAGGTAACAGGCAAGGCTTTAGCACATGATGACCCGCATACTAAATGTTGTAAACATTCCAAGAGTTTTTCAAATCCATGGACCTCTGCAGCGTGGAGAGGAGGGACCAGGGAAAGGCACTTCTGAAAGGACATTAGTGCAGCCTGGTGCAGTAACATCAGAGAATCAGTCCATCTCTAGGCAAACATGGTCAGGCTGATCCACTGCAGAGAGAAGGTGGAGAGGGAAAGGAGGTAAACAATTTGACCACTGCAAAAATAAATCCCAACTTCCCTCTACTCTACAGAGGGGATAGAAAAACAAATCTCTCCCTTTTCCTGTCAGTGGAGGCTGCTGAGGGGAGGACGGCTCATAATAATGCCTGGAATGGAGTCAATGGAATGGTATCAAATGTGGTTTCCATTGGTTGATACCATTCCATTGACTTCATTCAAGCCATTACCGTGGGCCGTCCTCCCCTCAGCAGCCTCCACTGGTTCCTGTATACACCTGGTAAACAGAGGAGATTGATAGAAACGTGAGATCTTCAGACCTGGAAGAAGTTGAGTTGTATGACTCCATCAGCATCTGTGTCCAACGTCTTGAAGGTCTCTGTAAAGTAGTGGAGAGGGAATTGTAAGAAATTGCTATCCTGTTTTCAAGCGCTCATAAATGTACAGTACGTCATATAATCATGTAAATATATATTATTACTCTCAACAATCAAGACTATGACAAGTATTGTTTGATGGCCAATTTGAAGTGAGTTTATTAATACAAGGACTTAATAGGGAAAAAGTATGGAAATATGACAAAATGACTCACTGAACATGGTCTCAAGCCTAACCAGGCAGGTAACAAAGTTGTCAAAGTCAACTGCCAAGTCAGCCTCAGTGTAACGCAGTATGATCAGCTGGAATAGGTGGTTTGTCAGCTTGAACCCTGAGGAAATAACAGACAGACCAAAGGTGGGAACCATTTAAAAACTAAATATGCTTTCCTAAAGCTCCCATGGGTCAGACTTCAGGTGTCCGGTGTAGTCAGGTGTCCTGGTTTGTATGATTGAATACAACTAGTGGTGATTCACTACAAAGGAACTGGGTTGTGGTTTAAGGAAAGGAGGGACTGGGGTGTATTTACCTGCTGCCTCCAGAGCCATCCTCATCTCATAGGAACTCATGGTGCCTGACTTGTCCAGATCAAACTGACGGAATATAGTCTGGAGAGAGAGAAAGAGAGAGGAAGAAGACAAAGATAAGAAACTAGTGGAATGGCTCTACCAAAACTAGACAAGGAACACCAACAAGGAACTCATGAAGAGAGAGAAGGCTCAGCTTCACAGAATGACTAGCAGAACAGATGTTTAAGCTAATCTCACCAGGTATCGTTTGATCTTCTCCCACAGCACATGGAACTCTGTCAGTCCCAGTTTACCACTACCATCAGTCTGAAGGACACGGTCAAGGAACCTTGTTTAGACAGACAGGCAGGCAGGCAGACAGACAGACAGACAGACAGACAGACAGACAGACAGACAAGAGAGAAAGGCAGAGACAGACAGACAGACAGAGGCAGAGAGACCAGACAGACAGAGGCAGAGAGACAGACAGACAGACAGACAGACAGACAGACAGACAGACAGACAGACAGACAGACAGACAGACAGACAGACAAGAGAGATCAGACAGACAGAGGCAGAGACCAGAGAGGCAGAGAGACAGACAGAGGCAGAGAGACAGACAGAGGCAGAGAGACAGACAGAGAGACAGACAGAGAGGACTAATACTGTATAAAAATGGATCAATACACCAAGGATACGTCCATCAGGTTGATCATAGTCCGACAGGAATCTGGTCCAAATCCATCTGTTTTCAGATCTTTGTCTGTATCGGAGAGAGAGAAAAAGAGAGAGAGAAATAGGGGAAGATGGAGAGAGAATGAGATAAGTGGAAAAACTAATTTTGTGTTTTCAAACTGCACCTGTAATATCCAAATCCAAATATTTACATATTTCCACTGTAAAGTTTCTGCCTGGAAGGAGCGAGAGTTTAGGTCTCTGCTGAAGGCAGGTGGCTGGGTTTTAGTCACACATACAGATACAGAGTAGAATACTGTGTTCTTATTCTATTCCTGTGGACTCACGCTTGGTCATGATCCTGTTCAAAATAGTCTGCAGCTCTGTGGCACTGATCTCCATGTCCTGTAGGCCGAACAGAGAGACCATGAGAAAAGACTACATCAGACCCTTCACTCTGCTCTACCCTCATTGCCCAACACGACTCCTCACCTCTCCAGCCAGTTGTCTAAACAGACTCTTGAAGCCAGCGTCGATCTGGCTCTCGTCCAGCTGGGACTGAAACAGAGACAGAGGAATGTAAACTCACAGAGGAATGTAAACTTGCAGAGGAATGTAAACTCACAGAGGAATGTAAACTCACAGAGGAATGTAAACTCACAGAGGAATGTAAACTCACAGAAGAATGTAAACTCACAGAGGAATGGAAACTCAGAGGAATGTAAACTCACAGAAGAATGTAAACTCACAGAAGAATGTAAACTCACAGAGGAATGTAAACTCACAGAGGAATGTAAACTCACAGAAGAATGTAAACTCACAGAGGAATGTAAACTCACAGAAGAATGTAAACTCACAGAAGAATGTAAACTCTTCACTTTGATTTGTTTAGGAATAGTGTATAAAAAATGGACTCCCTATTCCCTATATAGTGCACTACATTCAACCAATGCCCTAATCAAAAGCACCACACTATTTAGCCAATTAGGTGACATTTGGGACACAACCCATGTCTCCTCCACTCACCTCTGCTGGTAGTTCAGCTGTGACTTCATCATCCAGCTCCCTAACAGACAGAAAATAACACCAGTATCAATATCCTTCAATCAAATGCATCACCTTATACCATCCATAATCAACCTATCATATTTCCTGTCCACCTCTCACTTCTCCATCACTCACTCATAGTTGGCAGGTTTCTCAGAGAAGACCCTGAGGACGAAGTCTCCCTCCTTCTTGGGTTCAAAGGTGGAGGGGACAATGATGTACTCCCCGGCAGGCAGCTGGAAGCGAGAGCTCACCTCTCTCAGGTTGATGAAGAGCTCAGAGCGGGCGCTGGAACCGTGCGTCAGGAAGAAGTCTCTCTTCAGGTGGACGCCTGATTTACCCATGTACTAAGAGGACAGAGAGAGTAGTGGGAAAATGCTGTGAGGGAGGTGAACTCACTAACCCTTGACCTCTAACCGCTAACCCTTAACCCCTGATCTGCCCACATACTCAGGGCAGGGGAAAGCAGTATGAGTGAGTTAGTTAAACTAGGTGAACTTAACCCCTGTACTAAGAGGATGGAGAGGAGGGAAAGCTCTGTGAGTGAATTAGTTGAATGAACTATAACCCTTGACCTCTAACCCCTGATCTGCCCACATACTGAGAAGAAAGCACTGTGGGCAAGTTAGTTCACTTCAGAGAAGTTGAGTTCATTGCACCCCCTTCTAGGTGAACCTAACCCCTGACTGTGAGGGAAGTAAATATCTGAACCCTTGACCTCTGAGCTTTGACCTTAAAGCGGCAATCAGCAGTTGAAACAATAACAAAGCGTTTTCCCCATCCCTGTTTCAGTAAAACGCTGCAGGATGGGGCTGGAGAAATGTAAATACTCTCAATTTTTTTGACTATGGATGCAAGGAAAGACCATCCATGATATAGAAATGATAGTTTCAACTATGTTTTGAGATTATATGGTGTTTGTTTAAATTGACTTTGTTCACGAACATTGAAGTAAAACAAGCTGATATGTTGGGTTCTGATGGGGTGACATTTGAACTAAGCTCATGAGGCATTTCTTAGTTCTATTCTTCAAGGCCGGCCTACATACCATAATGCCTACATACCATAATGCCTACATACCATAATAGTTGAAAAATGGATGCAGCAACTGCAGATCTCCCCAATGTTGCCACAGCATGAGGAGAGTGCCACCATGCATCTCCATGTGAGACAATTGGCTGTGAGCCTAAGCACAAGCTGCACCGACCATTATAGGCCTTTTGGCTGGATTCCACTTCTTCAGCTATGACACACTGTCCAACAGGTTTTAACGCACTCTAAATATCTAGCAAATGGACCAACAGGATCATAGTTATGCTGGACTCTTACAGCTTATCACAAGATTAACTTACAACCTAACGTCAAAGAATACTGGCCAGCAGAATATACATACCTCATTAGGAACCTGAAGAGAGACACAGAAAAATATAGGAGTTAGATAGAAACATCCAGTCAATTCTACTTGTTCAAAACACTTTCCTTGACAAACTGTCGTATTGCCTTGCTTACACTTTAAAACTCAAAGAAAAAAGTTTAACAAGATACAAAGATCAGTTTCTTGCCTCGTAGATGGCGAAACCGATGGTCTCCATGTCTTTGCCCTCCTTGCGTTTCTTTCTCCGGTCCTTCTGCATGAGCGCCACCAGGAAGCTGCAATCTGATTGGCCAGCTGTGTCGGGGTGCTGCAGGGCAACCTTGAATTGCGGATTGATCCAGAATGTGGCTAATGATTGTGGGGGAAACAGTTATTAGAAGACTCTAGAGAAGGAAACATTTTAATCAACTGTTTATTAGACACCATTTCTTTATCCTCACGCATCCAGTAGAAGTTGCTTTTAGGTACATGTCTAGCTTCAGCCTACCCTCCCAAATCGTAATCTTAACCATGGGAGAAAAAAAACTCCTTTACTCATTGACTAGGAGTAACTGTCTTTATCCTTCTCTCTTTGCTACAGCCTGGCTGGGCCACTTCCCTCTCTCCTCTGCCTCCTTCTCTGCCTGCTTCCCTGCCTCCTTCCCTGCCTCCTTCTTTCCATCCTCCCTGCCTCCTCACCAGGGAAGTTCCTGCAGCCCCCAGCCGTGCTTCCTGACCTCCACTCCCCCTGGTAGACGGCTGAGCTCCACTTCTTCTGCTGGGTGGCCTCCAGGGCGTCTGCTGTCAGGTTGCAGATCTCCAGACGTGTGAACTCAAGCAGGAAGTCACTGAACGACATCCTGATAGAAGGGAGGGAGAGGGGGGAGGGAGATTGAGAGTCGGTCAGGTATACGATGCATTAGCGCACACCTACTCTCAAGTACCATACCGATCGGCCAATAAGACATCCGACTTGGTGTCACAAATACATACACATAAACAAACACACACTCACCAGAACTCTCCGTCCTCACTGCAGTTCTGTAGTCGCCCTCTGACTGAGCGGTCAACACCCTCCCACTCTCTGGAGCTGAAACATCCACAATGAAAACACATCACTGACTGTATTTCAACAACAAATAGTAGTTATATGATATATGATATGACAGCAAATAAACTCACTAGTTTTATGACATATGACAACTATAAACTCACTAGTAATATGATATATGATATGACAACTATAAATTCACAAGTTACATGATATATGATATGACAGTCATAAACCCACTAGTTATATGATATGACAGCTATAAACTCACTAGATATGCTATATGATATGACAACTATAAATTCACAAGTTACATGATATATGATATGACAGTCATAAACCCACTAGTTATATGATATGACAGCTATAAACTCACTAGATATGCTATATGATATGACAACTATAAATTCACAAGTTACATGATATATGATATGACAGTTATAAACCCACTAGTTATATGATATATGATATGACAACTATAAACTCACTAGTGATATGATATATGATATGACAGTTATAAACCCACTAGTTATATGATATATGATATGACAACTATAAACTCACTAGTGATATGATATATGATATGACAGTTATAAACCCACTAGTTATATGATATATGATATGACAACTATAAAATCACTAGTGATATGATATATGATATGACAGTTATAAACTCACTAGTGATATGATATATGATATGACAGTTATTTAATCCATGTCCATTTTAGAATAAGGCTGTAATGTAACAAAATGTGAAACAAGTCAAGGGGTCGGAATACACGGTATTTGACACATGATATGTAATATGAGAGGTGTAAAGTGAAGCTTCTGTCTCGTACTTGTCACTCCAGGCCCCAGTCCACTCTATCTCTCCCCAGGGGTTGCGGATACGGACCAGTTTGGTCTTATTCCCCCTGTACACCACCTGATGGAGAGGGATACTGCATTACACAGACGCTTAGTAGCTGGGCAAATCACCAGCCTTGAGTCAATCAAACTGATGCAAATGGAAACACATTTGTATTGGTTTCAACGCTGTCTTTTCTGTCCAATCGGATGTAATTATTGTTCTCTCTGTTTGGAACCCCACTAAAACAAACTGGGATTACCCTCTTAGTGTCAATCAAGCATTGGCTCACCTCGTCGACCGCTGTCAATGAGTAGGCGTGGCCTTTCACTAGCTTCTTAAAGGTCACGGCCTCCATGTCATGACTGCCGGTGATCTGGGGATAGAGAAAGGACACGGTCAGGGAAGACACACGCACACAAACGCACGCACGCACACACACACACACACACACACACACACACACACACACACACACACACACACACACACACACACACACACACACACACACACACACACACACACACACACACACACACACACACACACACGTACAAACACTGCTACATGTGTCGGTTCAGCGTATGTGAGGGGTATCGGTACTGACGTCTATGGAGCAGCCCAGCAGTGAGCCTCTCTCCACGGCCCGGCTGATGATGCTGTAAAGGTCAGAGGGCGCCTTCCTCAGCTCGAACATCTCCGTCACTCCTCCTGTGAAGTCCTCAAAACCCTCTGACGTACTGCCTCCCGACAGAGCCTCATAACAGCCATTCAACCTGCAACAAGGGTTGACAATTCTGTGTCAAAAGTCTATGTAAGACCACAAATGACAATACAATAAGCATACAGACATATCATTTTATATTTACATTTTGGTCATTTAGCAGACGCTCTAATCCAGAGCGATACTGATATCATAACACACACAAACATATACATAGACAGAGTGAAAGAAATGCAAAGCCCACATTTACATTTGAATTCTTCTAACCACCCTCTTCTCCTCTCCTCCCTCATCCCTCCTTACTTGGCATAGGCCTTCTCCAGCAGGGCGCTCCAGAACTCTCCTCCCTCGGCAGAGTGGACAAACAGCAGCTTCCCATCCTTCACCGGCAGCCTGTCATCAATCACCACCTCCACCCACTCCCCATACTGCCAGAACTACAACACAGAGACACTAGGGAGTTTATAACCATCTCAGAACTACAACACACAGACAGTAGGGAGTTTATAACCATCTCAGAACTACAACACACAGACAGTAGGGAGTTTATAACCATCTCAGAACTACAACACACAGACAGTAGGGAGTTTATAACCATCTCAGAACTACAACACACAGACAGTAGGGAGTTTATAACCATCTCAGAACTACAACACACAGACAGTAGGGAGTTTATAACCATCTCAGCACTACAACACACAGACAGTAGGGAGTTTATAACCATCTCAGAACTACAACACACAGACAGTAGGGAGTTTATAACCATCTCAGAACTACAACACACAGACAGTAGGGAGTTTATAACCATCTCAGAACTACAACACACAGACAGTAGGGAGTTTATAACCATCTCAGAACTACAACACACAGACAGTAGGGAGTTTATAACCGTCTCAGAACTAGAATGAAGAGTAGAGTAGAATGAAGGGAGTTGTCTCTGGAAGCTGATCCATGGTCAGTTTTACACAAGGATCATATTCATGTTACTATACACACCAAGAGTGAATACACAGAACATTGAAGAAGACAACAACAAACAAAAAAACCCGAGGATAAGCAGGGAGTTTATGATCACTGACAGCCAATGACCACCAGAGGTCAGAGGTGGCACTAGAACCAGCTCATCGTAGATAGAGCTCAACAGGGGAAATACGGAACTAAGACTGAGGTAACAACCAGAGGAAGTTATGGTGGGTTCCATGTAGTCTGCCTACACCACTGTGATGTCAGTACGCTTTTAGAGGGAGAAACACAAGCTGCTCAGTAATGTATCATACTCCTCAGCTGCATGCAGTTGACTGATGCAATAACGGCAAGGCAATACAGCGCCACCAGACCAGATGAGATGAGGGAAACCAGGGACATGTACAGTATCTATGAGGTACATGGCTCTGGGAAACACTAATGGAACCACATTGAAGACATTTTTCCCCAAAGTGTCAGAACCAGAAGCCACAATGACACTTACGAGAGTGCATGAGTGTGTGTGTTTGTGTGTGCATGAGTGTGTGTGTGTGTGTGTGTGTGTGTGTGTGTGTGTGTGTGTGTGTGTGTGTGTGTGTGTGTGTGTGTGTGTGTGTGTGTGTGTGTGTGTGAGCGTGTGCGTGCGTGCATGAGTGTGTGTGTGTATGTGTGTTTGTGCGTGTGCCTGTGAACGTGCATGAGTGTAAGTATGTGTGTGTGTGATCAAGATCTCAGCAAAAAAGAGTATATAAAATAAATACTACTAATACTGAGCAATAATGCATGCTCAAAAAATATATTTATTTTACACTAGTACAATTGCTCACATAGAGATGTTGTTTACTCAAGTAGTATGTTTTTTCTAAATAAGATAGGGGTTAAAAGGATTGCTACCCCTGTTTCCAATACCAATAATACATGGAACATTATATAGCCCTTTTCAACTTCCTAAAGGCACTTTACAATTGTAGAAACGAAACAAAAAAACAGAGATAAATAACAGGCAATACCTTTCAATAGCTCACTTTGTGAGGATAACGGCACTGGGGCTTCTTCTAAAATGTTTTTATGAGATTGGAGAACACACATTCCTCCATACAGAATCTTTCCGGATCCTTAATATCCTTTGTCTGTTCTTATGGACTGTCCTTTCAATTCAAAACACAGGTTTTCAATGGGCTTCAAGTCCAGAGACTGAGATGGCTGTTGCAAAATGTCGATTTTGTGCTCAACTAACCATTTCTCATGTCTGCTTGGTGTTATTGTCTTGCTGGAAAATGCACCTGTGGCCAAGTGTCAGCCTCCTGGCAGAGGTAACCAGGTTTTGGGTAAAACATTTCCTCAGACTTGGTCAAGTTCATGATGTCGTTGACCTTAACAAGGGCCACAGGACCAGTGGAAGCAAACCAAACATAACATCAAAGATGCACCACCATATTTTACAGTAGGTATGAGGTACTTTTCTTGTTAAGGTCAATGGCATTATGAACTTTATCCAGTACCAGGACATTTTAGCCAAAACACTGGTTGCCTCTGCCAGGAGGCTGAAACTTGGCCACAAGTGGATCTTACAGCAAGATTATAACCCCAAGCACACATCTAAACCCACAAAGAAATGATTCAATGACCACAAAATCAACATTTTGTAATCTCAGTCTCCGGACTGGAACCCCATTGAAAACCTTGAGTTTGAATTGAAGAGGACAGTCCATAAGGGCAGTCGAAGGATATCAAGGATCTGGAAAGATTCTGTATGGAGGAATGGTTTAAACTCCCTCCCAACGTGTTCTCCAATCTTATAATCAGCAGGTTAGCATGGGAGGAAGTTTTGGCATTCCATGGTGACATCACCATGCAGTCAATTGATTAATAGACCAATAACAAGGAGAGTTCCAAAGCTCTCAGCTTTCCCCTCCCCCACCCAGACCACTCCCAGACAGTGGTAGAAATATTCTTGCTTGATCATTTTTTGTTGCCCGTTTGAATGGAAATCTATTAAAGTAAGGTACTTAATTGTTACCCAAAAATTATCTGATATTGATAGAAAAACAGCTGCATTAGGCCTTTAAACCAAATCTATTTAGCTGATAAATTGTATTAGTATAAAATAAAACTGATCCTGCTGGTTCATCCACATTGTTTAGGTGAAAGACAGACAATTAATGCATGTAATGCCTGCTCTGTGGTTGTCCCATTAGACAGGGGATTTAGAAATCAACCAAACTGAAAAGACTTATATTAGCCAACATACAGTAGCTAAACCGGGGCGTCGCAAAAGCAGTATGTTTTTTAACCTGCTAAACTGGAAATGCAACATTTGGTCAGGGCTGGACTGACACAGAGACGTACCACAACACTCCCTCCTCCACAGACACACACAAGAGGGGGAATCACACTATGATCACATTACTGAATCTACACAATTAGCCTTTATGAGGCATATCCTAACTTCCACTCAAAGTTGAACGCATTGATGACAGGAAGAGACGAAGTGAACATTTTATGTAGGTGGTGTCATGGCTGTCTTCTTCCTCCTCGTCTGAGGAGGAAAAGTTTGAAGGATCGGAGGACCAATATGCAGCGTGGTTTGTGTTCATCTTGTTTTTAATAGAAAGAGAACACTTTGCGAAACGAATACAAAAACAATAAACGACGACCGTGAAGCTAAATAACAAATAGTGCTGACACTAAACACTACACATAGACAATCACCCACAACCCACAATACAAAACAGGCTACCTAAATATGGTTCCCAATCAGAGACAACGCAAAACACCTGTCTCTGATTGAGAACCATATCAGGCCAAACACATAGAAATAGACAAACCAGACATACAACATAGAATGCCCACTCAGATCACACCCTGACCAAACAAAACATAAAACATACAAAGCAAACTATGGTCAGGGCGTGACAGTTGGAAGTTAGGATTCATTCCTATCATAACTATATCTCAATGTATCTATTTAGCAGAGTTGGGGTCTGATCCACATAAAACCAATCAATTTGTGAACTTATTTGTATTCCAGTTCAACGGACAGGATAATTTTAACTTAAATTCACCCCAACGTTATCACAACAATATTTGACACACCTGTGGTGGCTACAAGAAAGTGAACCATATCGTAGTCAAATAGCCAGCTGCACTTTAGTAACTTAATGTAACTGTCAAGTGTTTCCAGATTTCTATGAAATATGACCTATAGTTAACTACAATACGAGTGAAATACTTTCCCCCCCAAAAAAGGCAATTAAGTACGTTAAAAAGCAGCTTTTCCGTGTTGTAATGGTGGGGCTGTTTACCTGTTATGAAAAATATGAATGTGAGTAGATTGCTGATTGGCCAGCTCACCCAATGAGGTTGGACGATGTCATTATCTTTGAGGAAATAGCAAGCATTTTTTAAATGTTTAAGATACAAGTTTGAGGTTTTTGAAGTTTTTTTTCTCAAATGTATGCTTTGGCCACAAATACGAGTATAAGATGAGTCAACAATATTATTTGGGTATGAGTTAACAGAATATAAACTTTGAAAGGGGGATTTTCACTGGAGAGTTACTATAAACTGTGCAGTTAATTTATCCTTTCACTTTCTGATCAAATCAAATCAAATTGTATTGGTCACATACACATGGTTAGCAGATGTTAATGCGAGTGTAGTGAAATGCTTGTGCTTCTAGTTCCAACCGTGCAGCAATATCTAACAAGTAATCCAACAATTTCACAACAACTACATTATACACACACAAGTGTAAAGTAATGAATAAGAATATGTACATATAAATATATGGATGAGCGATGGCCATACGGCATAGGCAAGATGCAGTAGAGGGTATAGAGTACAGTATATACATATGAGATGAGTAATGTAGGGTATGTAAACATGATATAAAGGGGCATTGTTTAAAGTGACTAGTGATACATAAGAAGGTGATACATAAGGTTTGAGTAAGAGGTTTGGTTTTGTGTACAAAGCAAAGTTCATATGATAAGGCCTGGCAAGAAGCAGGAACAGGTCCCTCGGATGTACTCACATCTTACCTAGGTGTATTGTTTGCAGATAAAGTGTTTAGAACTGGTTTATTACTCAGTAACTGTGACAGTCGAGATTTTGACTGAACTATCCGTAAATGTCAAGCAGAGAATTTAGGCCGCTAAATACTGTAGATCTAGTATTTGGGAAATCAACAGGAATATCTCAATATACAGTAGTAATAGAAACAGGAAGTGAGTGTGTGTTGACCTGGAAGTGGAAGATGCCAGCGTACTGTCCTCCGAAGTCCTGTCCATGAGGAACCACTCTGTGGAGGAGATTATCATTCAAAGTCAACGAAGCTATGGCTGCCAGCAACCAGCAGTCACCTGTAAAACACACACACACACACACACACACACACACACACACACACACACACACACACACACACACACACACGCACACGCACACGCACACGCACACACACACACACACACACACAACATAAAACCTTAGTCATAGGTAGACTATGGCAATGATAGCAATGCATTGTATCAGTCATCCCTTCAAGAAGTCAACAACCATTCATTAGAAGGGTGAGTTTTTTCTGGCCACATGTTCTGACCAGGAAATACTCTGTTTGCTAGTCATAGCGTTCAACTAATGCCCAGAGTTTTTCCTGCTCTAGCAACACGATAAGGTAAAACTCTCCCCCTGTTCATCATTCATCTCTTCAAAAGTTCCCAACTGTTCTTCCTTTGAATAATTTCTCGCCTCAAGGGTAGGTGAAGCTAGCTATCTGACAACAACACGTAATCTTAGACATTACTTATTAATTGCAGACAGATACTGCTGTCTGTTTCTGTCTGCTGTGGGAACGAATCACTTCAGCCTGAAGTGGTAAAAACCTTGTAAAACTGGAATGCACCTTATAAGCAACCTGTAAAGAGAGAGGGGTCCAAACATCTGTTAACACACCCTTCACCCTCCATGACCCTACGAAACCTCCTTTGAGTGTTTGACTTTGAACTGGACCAACAGTATGCTGCTTCAATCACTACACCTACCTCTAACAGAAGAGGACATAAGACAACTATTTCCTTTTTAAGATGTGAGATAGCAGAGCGGGGTATACATTATTCATCCTCTGCAGGGTTTAGAGGAAAACACCTCGATGTCAATCAAAACTTTTCTGTGGGCATATTCATCTTTCTTTCTCTCGCTTTCCATTTCTCTCTTTCTCCCTCTCTCCGTCTCGCTCTCCCTACCTCTCTCCGTCTCTCTCTCTCTCTCTCCGTCTCTCTCCCTACCTCTCTCCGTCTCTCTCTCCCTACCTCTCTCCGTCTCTCTCTCCCTCCCTCCCTCTCTCCGTCTCTCTCTCCCTACCTCTCTCCGTCTCTCTCTCCGTCTCGCTCTCCCTCCCTCTCTCCGTCTCTCTCTCCCTCCCTCTCTCCGTCTCTCTCTCCCTCTCTCTCTCCCTACATCTCCGTCTCTCTCTCCCTACCTCTCTTCGTCTCTCTCCCTACCTCTCTCCGTCTCTCTCTCCCTCCCTCTCTCCGTCTCTCTCTCCCTACCTCTCTCCATCTCTCTCTCTCCCTACCTCTCTCCGTCTCTCTCTCCCTACCTCTCTCCCTACCTCTCTCCATCTCTCTCTCACAACCTCTCTCTTCTAATTTATTTGTGTTTATTTAACCAGCTAAGTCCCATTGGGATACACATCTCTGAGCTTGCCAAGAGGCAGCATCATAATCATACTTACAAATACAATTCCTCCCCTGGCTCTCTCTCTCCCCTACCTACCTCTCTCTCCCACCTCCCTCGGCTCTCTCTCCCACCTCCCACCTCTCTCTCCCACCTCCCACCTCTCTCTCTCCCCTACCTCTCTCTCCCAACTCTCTCTCCCACCTCCCACCTCTCTCTCCCACCTCCCACCTCTCTCTCTTCCCTACCGCTCTCCCCCACCTCCCACTCTCCCCTACTTCCACCCTCTCTACTATCTCTCTCTCCTACCCTTCTCTCTCAGTGAAAGCTGACTAAGTGGTTATTCACCCAGAGCTCCCTGGCAGATATCAGTGCGAGTGGCTCCATCCATTATGAACTGGGGACGGGTACAGATTTCCTGTTGAGAGAAAGAGAGAGAGAGAGAGAGAGAGGAAATAAAATAATTAACAAAAAATCAGAGCAAACTAGAATGCTATTTGTCCC
Source organism: Salvelinus alpinus (assembly GCF_045679555.1). Lineage (NCBI taxonomy): Eukaryota > Metazoa > Chordata > Actinopteri > Salmoniformes > Salmonidae > Salvelinus > Salvelinus alpinus. The sequence continues at coordinate 20,768,571 of NC_092116.1, forward strand.
TAAACAGAGAGAACACAGCGGAAGAATACCTGACCACTGTGACTGACACGAATTTAAGGAAAGCTTTGACTATGTACAGACTCAGTGAGCATAGCCTTGCTATTGAGAAAGGCCGCCGTATGCAGACCTGGCTCTGAAGAGAAAACAGGCTATGTGCACACTGCCCACAAAATGAGGTGGAAACTGAGCTGCACTTCCTGGCCTCCTTCCAAATGTATGACCATATTAGAGACACATATTTTCCTCAGATTACACAGATCCACAAAGAACTTGAAAACAAACTGAATTTTGATAGACTCCCATATCTATTGGGTGAAATACCACAGTGTGACATCACAGCAGCAAGATCTGTGACCTGATGCCACAAGACAAGGGCAACCAGTGAAGAACAAACACCATTGTAAATATAACCCATATTTAATTATTATATTCCCTTTTGTAGGGAGAGAGAGAGGGAGAGAGAGAAAGTGAGAGCGAGAGAGAGAGAGAAAGCGAGAGAAAGCAAGAGAGAGAGAGAGAGAGAGAGAGACGGAGAGAGAGAGGGGAAGATATATGAGAGAGACAGAGAGAGAAAGAAAGAGAGAGAAAGAGGGAGAGAGAAAGCGCGAGAGAGAGAGAGAGAGAGAGAGAAAGCGAGAGAGCGAGAGAGAGAGAGAGAGAGAGAGAGAGAGAGAGAGAGAGAGAGAGAGAAAGAGAGAGAGAGAGAGAGAAATAGATCAAACAACTGCTTCTAATCTATTTTAAACCTTTCAGATGTTTAGTCTGTTTCTTTCGCTCTTCCATTCTCTCTTTTTCAGTCTCTCAACTTTCACACACTCACACCGGCTGACTGTTATTTACACTGAGCTCTCTTCCTGTTCTACACTACAACTCTGTCAAAACAAACTCTGAGCTTTGTCTGCTTCTGAGAGAGAGAGAGAGAGAGAGAGAGAGAGAGAGAGAGAGAGAGAGAGAGAGAGAGAGAGAGAGAGAGAGAGAGAGAGGAAGAGAGAGAGAGAGAGAGAGAGAGAGAGAGGAAGAGAGGTTAGATCACATACAACAATCAGTCCAAGGTAGTGATTATAACCTCAGCTGAACACTGACATTTCACTTTTCCTTTCCCCACACTGCACCTCAACACAAATAACTGCTGTGCTCTTTGCACACTGACCACCATGTAATCTCTGTTGTCAATCACCCAAGTGACTCCTAGACTACGTCATTAAAAAAATACTTTTTGGAAAAGACCTTTCCACCACGTTACTCATCCACAGTTAACTCAACACAGAGCAGTGTGAGCGCTAGTTAGCTACGCTATACAAAGCTTTTTCTGCATTTTAGGCTGTGGAGCAGAGCGGTGTGGTGTGTGTTCTCTCCAGGAATGTCAATATCACAGTTCTGAGGGAAGAGGCGTTGGAGGAGATGCATTCTGGAAGGGACTACGGAGAGATGGAGCGTAAAGAGCATTAGGAAAGAACGGCCCGCCAGCTAGGACACACACACACATACACATTCGGCATGAAACACACATACAGCATTAAACAGACACACTCGGACACACACACACAGGGCGGCACTGGAACACGCACACACATGCACAAACACACACACACACACAGCTGCCTTTAAAGATAAATAATGATGCCCTAGTCCAACTGTATGAGGGTAGTGTTATATTATGTTGTGTTGTCATATTGATATGGGCCCTTTAAGGATCGGGACTAAACTCAGTAAGGCTTAGTAAGGATAGTCTAGGTTCATTCAGGGTTTTCCTTCAAATAGTCCATACAACTAGGGCCCAAAGTTCTCCTGGTCAGGTGATGTGGACTGCTCTAAGGTAAGTTCAGTTAGAATACGATCTAGGGTCAGTAAGGGTCAGTAAGAATATGGTCTAGGGTCAGTAAGAACATGTTCTAGGTTCAGGAAAATATGGTCTAGGTTCAGTAAGAATATGGTCTAGGTTCAATAAGAATATGGTCTAGGTTCAGTAAAAATATGGTCTAGGTTCAGTAAGAATATGGTCTAGGTTCAGTAAGAATATGGTCTAGGTTCAGTAAAAATATGGTCTAGGTTCAATAAGAATATGGTCTAGGTTCAGTAAGAATATGGTCTAGGTTCAATAAGAATATGGTCTAGGTTCAATAAGAATATGGTCTAGGTTCAATAAGAATATGGTCTAGGTTCAGTAAGAATATGGTCTAGGTTCAATAAGAATATGGTCTAGGTTCAATAAGAATATGGTCTAGGTTCAATAAGAATATGGTCTAGGTTCAGTAAGAATATGGTCTAGGTTCAATAAGAATATGGTCTAGGTTCAGTAAGAATATGGTCTAGGTTCAATAAGAATATGGTCTAGGTTCAATAAGAATATGGTCTAGGTTCAGTAAGAATATGGTCTAGGTTCGTGGTCAGGTAATAAGAATATGGTCTAGGTTCGAAGGCTAGGCAGAATATGGTCTAGGTTCAGTAAGAATATGGTCTAGGTTCAATAAGAATATGGTCTAGGTTCAATAAGAATATGGTCTAGGCGAGGGTCAGGCTAAGAATATGGTCTAGGTGTAGGCAGGGCAGTAAGAATATGGTCTAGGCGAGGCAGGTTCAATAAGAATATGGTCTAGGTTAAATAAGAATATGGTCTAGGTTCAATAAGAATATGGTCTAGGTTCAATAAGAATATGGTCTAGGTTCAGTAAGAATATGGTCTAGGTTCAGTAAGAATATGTTTTAGGTTCAGTAAGAATATGGTCTAGATTAAATAAGAATATGGTCTAGGTTCAATAAGAATATGATCTAGGTTCAATAAGAATATGGTCTAGGTTCAATACGAATATGGTCTAGGTTAAATAAGAATATGGTCTAGGTTCAATAAGAATATGATCTAGGTTCAATAAGAATATGGTCTAGGTTCAATAAGAATATGGTCTAGGTTCAGTAAGAATATGGTCTAGGTTCAGTAAGAATATGGTCTAGGTTAAATAAGAATATGGTCTAGGTTCAGTAAGAATATGGTCTAGGTTAAATAAGAATATGGTCTAGGTTCAATAAGAATATGGTCTAGGTTCAGTAAGAATATGGTCTAGGTTAAATAAGAATATGGTCTAGGTTCAGTAAGAATATGGTCTAGGTTCATTAAAAATATGTTCTAGGTTAAATAAGAATATGGTCTAGGTTAAATAAGAATATGTTCTAGGTTAAATAAGAATATGGTCTAGGTTCAATAAGAATATGGTCTAGGTTCAATAAGAATATGGTCTAGGTTAAATAAGAATATGGTCTAGGTTCAATAAGAATATGGTCTAGGTTCAATAAGAATATGGTCTAGGTTCAGTAAGAATATGGTCTAGGTTCAGTAAGAATATGTTTTAGGTTCAGTAAGAATATGGTCTAGATTAAATAAGAATATGGTCTAGGTTCAATAAGAATATGATCTAGGTTCAATAAGAATATGGTCTAGGTTCAATACGAATATGGTCTAGGTTAAATAAGAATATGGTCTAGGTTCAATAAGAATATGATCTAGGTTCAATAAGAATATGGTCTAGGTTCAATAAGAATATGGTCTAGGTTCAGTAAGAATATGGTCTAGGTTCAGTAAGAATATGGTCTAGGTTCAGTAAGAATATGGTCTAGGTTAAATAAGAATATGGTCTAGGTTCAGTAAGAATATGGTCTAGGTTAAATAAGAATATGGTCTAGGTTCAATAAGAATATGGTCTAGGTTCAATAAGAATATGGTCTAGGTTCAGTAAGAATATGGTCTAGGTTAAATAAGAATATGGTCTAGGTTCAGTAAGAATATGGTCTAGGTTCATTAAAAATATGTTCTAGGTTAAATAAGAATATGGTCTAGGTTAAATAAGAATATGTTCTAGGTTAAATAAGAATATGGTCTAGGTTCAGTAAGAATATGGTCTGGGTTCAGTAAGGACAGGTAGGGCCAGGAGTTTTCCTACATCTAGCTGGTAACTAGAGCCCAGGGAGAGGGAAAGGTCTAACACTATTGTGTCTGCGGGTTTCACTCCTCCCTTGTAACTGATTGATCAATTAAGGTCACTGATTATTTAGGAACTCCCCTCAATTGGTTGCTTATGTAATAATTGGACACAAATAAAGGCAATAACAAAAAACAGCGGACATTCGACCCTCCGTGGAATGGATTGACACCACTGTATGGTTTGATACCCCTGTATGGTATGACACCCCTGTATGGTATGACACCCCTGTATGGATTGACACCCCTGTATGGATTGACACCCCTGTATGGTATGACGCCCCTGTATGGTATGACACCCATGTATGGATTGACACCCCTGTATGGATTGATACCCCTGTATGGTATGACACCCATGTATGGATTGACACCCCTGTATGGTATGACACCCCTGTATGGTATGATATCCCTGTATGGTATGACACCCCTGTATGGTATGACACCCCTGTATGGTATGACGCCCCTGAATGGTATGACACCCCTGTATGGTATGACACCCCTGTATGGTATGACACCCATGTATGGTATGACACCCATGTATGGTATGACACCCCTGTATGGTATGACACCCCTGTATGGTATGACACCCATGTATGGTATGACACCCATGTATTGATTGACACCCATGTATGGTATGACACCCCTGTATGGTATGACACCCCTGTATGGTATGACACCCATGTATGGTATGACACCCCTGTATGGTATGACACCCCTGTATGGGTTGACACCCCTGTATGGTATGACACCCCTGTATGGTATGACACCCATGTATTGATTGACACCCCTGTATGGTATGACACCCCTGTATGGTATGACACCCCTGTATGGTATGACACCCATGTATGGTATGACACCCATGTATGGTATGACACCCCTGTATGGTATGACACCCCTGTATGGATTGACACCCCTGTATGGTATGACACCCCTGTATGGATTGACACCCCTGTATGGTATGACACCCCTGTATGGTATGATATCCCTGTATGGATTGACACCCCTGTATGGTATGACACCCCTGTATGGATTGACACCCCTGTATGGTATGACACCCCTGTATGGTATGACACCCCTGTATGGTATGACACCCATGTATGGTATGACTCCCCTGTATGGATTGACAACCCTGTATGGATTGACACCCATGTATGGATTGACACCCCTGTATGGATTGACACCCCTGTATGGTATGACACCCCTGTATGGATTGACACCCCTGTATGGATTGACACCCCTGGACTAATAGGGTCAGTAGGGAAGGAGAAGGATCAGCCTAAACTCCATCCTCTGTATCTTCTCACCGGGGGTCTCTTCCAGCGTACTCCCTGGGTCTTGGAGGAGCGGGGTCCCAGCTCGTTGAACCCCAGAGAGGAGGCGGCGCAGGGGAACAGGCTGTCCTCAAACAGGCTGCTGCTCTGGAGACACTGGGCCCTCAGCGACTCAAAGTCCTGGCCCTGGAACTTGACGGCGTTGTGGTTCTGACCCAGACCCTCGTCCCGGTCCCACTGGCTCCGCAGCTTGGCGGCCATCCCCGACGCGTACACCTGCTCCATTCTTACCTACAGCAGACGGCTGTGGCAGGGGTCTGAGGTCACAGCTGATCCAGGGAGCCTGTCAGGGAGGAGGTTAATGGCTGATGTCCAATCAGGAATCAGACAGGGAACAGACAATTAAGAGGTCTGATTTAGAGATGAGGCGGGGATAATAGACTGTGACAGGCAGTTGGCTTAATGGCACACAGTGACCGTCCTAGTCATGTAAAGGTGGCAGAGTGGGGACTGGAGGATGACTGAGGATGACTGGAGGATGACTGGAGGATGACTTAGGATGACTGGAGGATGACTGGAGGATGACTGGAGGGTGACTGGAGGGTGACTGAGGATAACTGGAGGATGACTGGAGGATGACTGGAGGATGACTGGAGGGTGACTGGAGGATGACTGGAGGGTGACTGGAGGGTGACTGGAGGGTGACTGGAAGATGGGCTCAGGAGTAAGATGTCTTCTTCACAGCACCAGGCAGATCTCAGAGCCACGGCAACAATATGAAGCAATTCACTGATTGGCTGGCTGTAACTTTTTGCAGACAGAGCTCAGAAGCCAATAGAATGAGACTCTACCTTGTTGTCCCACCAACACCCCTGGAAAACAGAGAGGGAGAAAAAGATAAATTAAATTCAAAAACATGAATATCTGCTTATGTTAAACGGCTGTACTAATGTATACTTCATTCAATGACAGGCTTGTTCAGCTCTGTGCAGCACAACAACAACAAAAAGATACACAGGTAAGACAGAGAGTTAGCAAATAGCACGTTGCCTCCCCTACCGCTGATTTGTTGTCAGACATCCGTGCATGCTACCTAGCATAGGATTACACACAATAATAGTCCCATCAATCAAACACTGTAGTTCAGTTCTCTATTGAATAACATTGTAACACACTGTGAACAGCATTGAGTCATAAGTGATTGTCTCGAGGAGATGGTGTAACTTGGGGTATTGGATGCTATTGTGTGTGTGTGTGTGTGTGTGTGTGTGTGTGTGTGTGTGTGTGTGTGTGTGTGTGTGTGTGTGTGTGTGTGTGTGTGTGTGTGTGTGTGTGTGACAGAGTGTAAACAGTGGGTTACTGAGAGGGTGTGGTGCCGTTTAACCTAGAGGAGAACATGCCAAAAACTCTCTCTGAGGCTCTCTGTTGACTACTGCACAGTCAGAGGAACTGCTACCTGTTTCAGTTTGCTGTCATTAGTTACACAGCCTCTCTTTTATTCTTTCTAACCTGTTTCCTCACATCACTCTATTTCTTCTCTCTCCCCCTTCTCACTCTTGTTCTCCCACAAACAAACACAAATAGAGAGAGAGTGAGAAAGAGGGAGAGAGAGAGAGAGAGAGGGAGAAAGAGGGAGAGAGGGAGAGAGGGAGAGAGAGAGAGAGAGAGAGAGAGAAAACAACTACTTCTAATCTATTTTAAAAGTTGTCTCACTTTCAAATGTTTAGTCTGTTTAACATCTCTCTCTCTCTTCCTTTTTCGGTCTCTCAACTTTCACTCACTCACACTGGCTGACTGTTATCTACAATGAGTTCTCTTCCTGTTCTACCCCTCAACTGTCAGTCAAAACAAACCCTGAGCTTTGTCTGCTTCTCATTGGTTCAGAGAGTGGCAGTAGAACCCAGTCGCAGCTCTCACCTACTACACTGAGCCACACCCATCACCTATGGCCTGTTCTGCTGTTGACTCAAACATTCTTATGGTCAGAGTTGTGCATATAGTCAGTAGGAGTCTTCTCAACAAGAAGGGTTTCAACTTATTTGAATATTCAGAGTTCCTCACATGTAGAATATTTCTCTGTTTGCGCCTCACTGCAAATAGTTTCACTGACGTGAAATGACAGATTAGTAGTCTGCAAGTCCAGACTCATCATAACTACATCAACCCTACTGCTGTTCCAGTGAAATACATGGTGTTTCTTACTGTAGTGTAGCATGTCACTACCACTTCGTCCGTATTGCTACTGAAGTAGCCTAAAACTGAGATAAAACAATCGATGAAACAACAACGTGGCGCTACAGACGTCTGTATTACATAGGAGATGACACAGAGAGAGAGAATGACAGAGGAAGAGAGGAAGAGAGAGAGAGAGAGAGAGAGAGAGAGAGAGAGAGAGAGAGAGAGAGAGAGAGAGAGAGAGAGAGAAAGCCCTTTATGGTTGTGAGGTCTAGGGTCCACTTACCAACCAAGAATACACAAAATGGGACAAACACCATATTGAGACTCTGTCATGGTTCCACCTGTTACCAGAGGGCGGCAGAGACCGTCTTAGAGACATTAACGACACTCAGGTGTGTCCTATTTACTCGTTATGATTTGCCTGTTAAATAGGTGTGTTGTCCTTTGCTGAAGCTAGAACTGTTAACTGTGTGCAGTCGTTTCCTGAGTGAGTTTTTGTAGTGTTTGTTGTTTTTTCAAGTGTAATGTGATCTTGCGGCTACCGGTTCTCAGTCAAGTATTATGTTTATCCTTAACCACTGATTCCTCATCTGGTCTCTTCTCTGCACCTGTGTCCAAACTTACCACGTCGTCCGTGTCCCATGTAAAACACCAAATAATGCACGCAGAGCAGAATTAGGCCGATATCGAAAATCCAGAAAAGAGACGTTAAATTATACAACCACCTAAAAGGAAGCGATTCCCAAACCTTCCATAACAAAGCCATCACCTACAGAGAGATGAACCTGGAGAAGAGTCCCCTAAGCAAGCTGGTCCTGTGACTCTGTTCACAAACACAAACAGACCCAACAGAGCCCCAGGACAGCAACACAATTAGACCCAACCAGATCATGAGAAAACAAAAAGAGAATTACTTGACACAAAAAAAATTGCTACAAATTTTTGCAAACTACAATGCTATTTGGCCCTAAACAGAGAGTACACAGTGGCAGAATGTCTGACCACTGTGACTGACACAAACGTACGGAAAGCTTTGACTATGTAGACTCAGTGAACATAGCCTTGCTATTGAGAAAGGCTACTGTAAGCAGTTCTGGCTCTCAAGAGAAGACAGGCTATGTGTACACTGCCAACAAAATGAGCTGGAAACTGAGCTGCACTTCCTAACCTCCTGCCAAATGTATGACCATATTAGAGACACATATTTCCCTCAGATTACACAGATCCACAAAGAATTCGAAAACAAACTCCATTTTGACAAACTCCCATATCTATTAGGTGAAATACCACAGTATGACATCACAGCAGCAAGATGTGTGACCTGTTGCCACAAGAAAAGGGCAACCAGTGAAGAACAAACACTATTGTAAATACTAGAGATCGGCCAATTATGATTTTTCAACGCCGATACCGAGTATACGGGGAACAAAAAAGCCGATACTGATTATTCGGCCGATTTTAATATATATATATTTGTAATAATGACAATTACAACAATACTGAATGAACACTTATTTTAACTTAATATAATACATCAATAAAATCTATTTAGTCTCAAATAAATAATGAAACATGTCCAATTTGGTTTAAATAATGCAAAAACAAAGTGTTGGAGAAGAAAGTAAAAGTGCAATATGTGCCATGTAAAAAAGCTAACGTTTAAGTTCCTTGCTCAGAACATGAGAACATATGAAAGCTGGTGGTTCCTTTTAACATGAGTCTTCAATATTCCTAGGTAAGAAGTTTTAGGTTGTAGTTATTATAGGACTATTTCTCTCTTTACCATTTGTATTTCATATACCTTTGACTATTGGATGTTCTAATAGGTACTTTAGTATTGCCAGCCTAATCTCGTGAGTTGATAGGCTTGAAGTCATAAACAGCGCAATGCTTGAAGCACAGTGAAGAGCTGCTGGCAAATGCAGGTGTCACGATTTCGGCCGAAGTCGGTCCCTCTCCTTCTAGCCATCGCCGATCCACTTTTCATTTTCCATTTGTTTTGTCTTTGTTTTACACACCTGGTTTCAATTCCCCAATTACATGTTCATTATTTAACCCTCTGTTTTTCCCATGGTTTTTGTGCGTGATTGTTTTATGTATGTTCGGTCCGTTATTGTGGGCTCGGTATTACAACATGTTATTGGAATATTTGAGTAAAGTTACTTGTGTTACTCATCTCTGCTGTCCTGCGCCTGACTCCTCTGAACCAGCTACACCCAGACCATTACAGCAGGAAAGTGCTGTTTGAATGAATGCTTATGAGCCTGCTGCTGCCTACCACCGCTCAGTCAGACTGCTCTATCAAATCATAGACTTAATTATAATATAATAACACATAGAAATACGAGCCTTAGGTCATTAATATGGTCAGATCCGGAAACTATCATCTCGAAAACAAAACGTTTATTCTTTCAGTGAAATACGGAACCGTTCCGTATTTTATCTAACGGGTGGCATCACTAAGTCTAAATATTGCTGTTACATTGCACAACCTTCAATGTTATGTCATAATTATGTACAATTCTGGCAAATTAATTATGGTCTTTGTTAGGAAGAAATGGTCTTCACACAGTTCGCAACGAGCCAGGCGGCCCAAACTGCTGCATATACCCTGACTCTGCTTGCACAGAACGCAAGAGAAGTGACACAATTTCCCTAGATAAAATAAATTCATGTTAGCAGGCAATATTAACTAAATAGGCAAGTTTTAAAATATATACTTGTGTATTGATTTTAAGAAAGGCATTGATGTTTATGGTTAGGTACACATTGGTGCAACGACGGTGCTTTTTTCGCGAATGCGCTTGTTAAATCACCTGTTTGGCGAAGTAGGCTGTGATTCAATGATAAATTAACAGGCACCACATCGATTATATGCAATACAGGACAAGCTAGATAAACTAGTAATATCATCAACCATGTGTAGTTAACTAGTGATTATGTTAAGATTGATTGTTTTTTATAAGATAAGTTTAATGCTAGCTAGCACCTTACATTGGCTCCTTGCTGCACTCGCATAACAGGTAGTCAGCCTGCCACGCAGTATCCTCATGGAGTACAATGTAATCGGCCAAAATCGGTGTCCAAAAATGCAGATTACCGATTGTTATGAACTTGAAATCGGCCCTAATTAATCGGCCATTCCGATTAATCGGTTGACCTCTAGTAAATACAACCTATATTTATGGTTATTTATTTTGCCTTTTGTACTTTAACTATTTGCACATCATTACAACACTGTATATAGACATAATATGACATTTGAAATGACTCTATTCTTTTGGAACTTTTGTGAGTGTAACGTTTACTGTTCATTTTTTAAATTTAACTTTTGTTTATTATCTATTTCACTTGCTTTGGCAATGTTAACATATGTTTCCCATGCCAATAAAGCCCCTTAAATTGACAAATGAATTGAGAGAGAGGGTATAGGTTAATAAGTTAAGCTCTAATAACACCATTGTTTGTGTTAAAGCATTAGAACCAATGCCAGAGTAACTCTGCATGTCTTTCCAAATAGCAGGGAGCTCAGATTTCACCATCCACTGTGTTCCCTACTCGCTCACTGTAACTAAACATCTCTAGTGTATTTTCTCCTGGGTAAACAGAATGGTCACACTGACACGACACGTTCCAGAAGTGTGTGTGGGCCAGTGATAACAATGTTGTGTGTGGGTGTGTAGGTCTAGATTATAAACAGATATAAAAAGGTAAAACTCGACTGTCAGGAAGGTTTTCAGAAAAACAACAGACGGCCTGGCCAGCTGTCAAAGGCATGCTCTCATCAAGTTGACAAAGATGAGAGGCTATATTCTTTAACACTGCTTGTCCAGCTTAGCTGTGTTTCAACCAATAATTGTCTTTTGACATTGGGCTGGGAGACATACTTGTAAGTAGGCTATGTCTTCCAGCACAGTGTCAAAGGACAATTCTTGGTTGAATCGCAGTTAAGCTGAACAAGCAGTGTTAAAGAATATTGCCTCTCATCTGGCTGCCCATGCCTTTCATACAATTGACCATTTTCGCATGTGGATTTATTTGTGGCTTTTACAACGAGGCACAACAAGAAGTCCGACCATAGTCAGTTTGTGGAATATCTGAGGAAAGTAAAGAAGCTAGATAGGCTCGTTTTGTTGTTGTTAATAGTTTATTTGAAATATGCAGAATAAACTGAATAGAATTGGCCAGTCTAAAACATGTCTAAAAGTAGGCGAACACCCATGAAATCCTGACACCGTTACAATGTTTCAACACTGCTGGTCTACGACACGTTGTTTCAAAACTAGGCTACATCCGCTCATGTTCTCAAACTCATTGCGAGCCAGCTGCAGCAACGTGAAACAGATGTATCCAATATTGCAACGAGTGTCGTCCTTTCGTCCTAGTAAACTGATAATAGCCATCATTTGTAGAGTAGCGAGATGTTGCACTCCTGTTTTTATAAACACTAATGACATACCTTTCCTATACCTTGTGGTGGTTATTTATGTTTAGTTCTGTTCCACCTACAGCTCAGTTCACAGCTCCTACTGTATTTGGTTTAGAAACACCCTGCCACTGTCCTGCAGGCAATAATGCTTCTTTCAAAATGACAGGCCTGTGCAGCACAGACAAAATGACAGGCCTGTGCAGCACAGACAAAATAAAAAATAAAAGATACACAAGTACTACAGAGAGTTGGCAAATAGCACGTTGCCTCCCTTCTCTCCTATTCATTTTAGACCGCAGAGGATTACTCACAATAATAGTCCCGTGATTCAAACTGACTGTAGTTCAGTTCTCTATTGAATAACACACTGTGAACAACGTTGAGTCATAAGTGCTTGTCTCGGGGAGATGGTTTGGATGTAATTTATGAGTGTCTTATAGTGTAAACAGTGGGGTATTGAGAGGGTGTGGTGCCATTTAACCTCGAGGAGAATGGGAGGCCACATGCATTTGAGTCATTTAGCAGAAGCTATTATCCAGAGCGACTTACAGGAGTAATTAGGGTTAAGTACCTTGCTCAAGGGCACATTATCATATGTTTCACCTAGTCGGCTTGGCGATTCGAAGCAGCAAACTTTCGGGTAATGGCCCAACACTCTTAACCACTAGGCTACCTGCTACCCTGCCACACCTAAGAACATGCAAAACACAGAGAGAGAGAGAGAGAGAGAGAGAGAGAGAGAGAGAGAGAGAGAGAGAGAGAGAGAGAGAGAGAGAGAGAGAGAGAGAGAGAGAGAGAGAGAGAGAGAGAGAGAGAGAGAGAGAGAGAGAGAGAGAGAGAGAGAGAGAGAGAGAGAGAGAGAGAGAGAGAGAGAGAGAGAGAGAGAGAGAGAGAGAACAACTTTCAAATCTATATTAAACCTTTCAGATGTTTAATCTGTTTAGCCTCTTTCGCTCTTCCATTCTTTCTTTTTCAGTCTCTCAACTTTCACTCACTCACACCGGCTGACTGTTATTTACACTGAGCTCTCTTCATGTTCTACACTGCAACTGTCAGTCAAAACAAACCCTGAGCTTTGTCTGCTTCTCATTGGTTCAGAGAGGGGCAGGAGAACCCAGTCACAGCATTCACCTACTACACTGAACCACACCCATCACCTATGGCCTGTTCTGTTGTTGACTGACTCAAACTTTCTTCTGGTCAGTTGGAGTTGAGGCGAAACTGAAAGCAAAGACAATGGAAGAGTTGTACCACCGTAGGATAGGAGAGAGAATACAGTGAACACATCTCTTGTAGTGGGAAACAGCATATTTTGGGGGACTGTTACAGTACCTACCTAATCCCAACTTAATTTAACCTGTACAGGTTCCAGTATGTCAGTTTTCTACCTGTTTTAGGTGGAAACGTATCACCTTTCTGTGGCTGTGGTGGCTTGACAGGCGGAGGTGTGCATATAGTCTTCTCAAGAACAGTTTCTACTCATTTGAATATTTAATGTTCCTCACACGTGGAATATTTCTCTGTTTTTGTGCCTCATTGCAAATAGATTCACTGATGTGAAATGACGGATTAGTAATCTGCAAATCCAGACTCATCAAAACCACATCAACCCTACTGTGTTCCAGGGAAAGACATGAGGTTTCTTACTGTAGCCTCTCACTACAGTGTTCTGTATTGCTACTCAAGTAGCCTCAAACTGAGATACAAAAACAATGAAACGACCATATAGATGTCTGTATTTGGGGATGAAATCATATATAGCGGTTCGACAGAGAGACGCAGAGTGGATGAGATTACATGGGAGACAAACAATACCTGTGTAGCCTACCTGTGTATCCTACCTGTGCTGTAAAATGGAAACAGCCACCACTCACACAAGGACGGTGGGTACAGTTAGAAAAAAAGGTTCCAAAAGGTTTCTTCGGCTGTCCCATAGGAGAATCCGTTTTGGTTCGAGGTAGAACCCTTTTGGGTTTCAGGTAGAACTCTTTTGGGGTCTCTGTGTAAAGGGTTCTACATGGAAATCAAAAGGGTTCTACCTGGCAGCAAAAATGGTTCTTCAAAGGGTTCTCCCTTTGGGGACAGCAGAAGAACTCTTAGGTTTTAGATAGCACCTTTTTTTCTAAGAGTGTACTTTAGTTAGACACTGTGATACTTTATCAGTATCAACTCTCATCGAGTTGACAAAGTGAACACCTGGACAGTGTTGAATAGCCTCTCATCTGGCCGCCCATGAATTTCACACAATTGACCGTTTCTGCATTTGGATTTAGTTGGAGCTTTTACAACAAGAGACAAGTTGACCATAGTAGGCTAGTATTTTTGTGGAATATCTGATAGGGCAGTACAAAGGCTAGGGGAGGGTTATTTGTTAATAACCAGTTAATTCATTCGAAATATGCCAAGGTTAACTTTTAACACCCTTTGCCTTCAGAACAAACGAATAGAATTGATCAGTCTAAAATATAAAAGTAACACCCATGAAATCACTGGAACAGAAAGGTGGCAAGACGTGCAAACACTGTTAGCCTACATTGTTTCAACACTGCTCCAAGATGTTTCAAAACTAACGTAACATCTGTTCATGTTCGCAAACTGATTGCGAGCCAGAAAACTGAAACAGATGTGGCCAATACTGCTATGACTGTCGCCCTGCTTCGTACTAAACTAGTAATCGCCATAATTTGTACAGTAGCGTGGAGTTATACTACTGTTTTTAAAGCATGTCCTACCTTTTGGTGGTTATTTTGAGATTCGATATGTTGTTTTGTTTTCTCTCTGTTCTCTCCCTTACATGTTTATTCCGTTCCATCCACAGCTCAGTTCACAGCTGCATATTCGGTTCAGAAACGCCCTACCACTTCTCCCCCAGGAAGAATGCTCCAATGACTCATTGAACGAGTACAAGCTAGCATTGGCGCTCGGCTTCTACACCTGAAACACACTTTATGTTACTGTAAACCATGCTTATAGTCCACTATAAATGTGCTTTGCGATAACAATCATTTTCACTTAATAGCTTGCCCACACTCATACAATTCTAAATTGCTTTATTCACATTTAATTTATTCCCACTTTGTTTTTGCGCATGGATATTGCCATGGTTTTTAAACTTTATGCTACAGCACCTGGCTATTTGTTATAATATCCATTGAACCTTTTACTTCACCTTGGCATGTCAATTTGGCAAATATCGTACTTTTCTTTGTAGATGTTGCTTCCCAGAGCCATATACAGTATTTAGAGAGTTCAGTTTCAGTTTGACGTTTTAATGTCATTTGCACGAGTACAGTGAAATGCCTTTCTTGCAGGCTCTAAACCCAACAATGCAGTAATCAATAACAATGTAATACTAAAATTAACACAGGGTAGAACAAAAACACACAATAAATAAAAATAAGGGGAACACGAGAAATTAAGTAAGCATACTATGTACAGGGTCAGTCAGTTCCAGTACCATATTTACAATGTGCAGTAATACTGGAGTGATGGAAGCTAGAGGTACAGTACATTACCAAAAGTATGTGGACACCTGCTCGTCGAACATCTCCAAAAAAAACGATGAGCATTAAAATGAAGTTGGTCCCCCTTTGCTGCTACAACAGCCTCCACTCTTCTGGGAAGGCTTTCCACTAGACATTGGAACATTGCCGCGGGGACTTGTTTCCATTCAGCCACAAGAGCATTAGTGAGGTTGGACACTGATGTTGGGCGATTAGACCTGGCTCGCAGTCGGCGTTCCAATTGATCCCAAAGGTGTTCGATGGGATTGAATCGGGGCTCTGTGCAGGCCAGTCAAGTTCTTCCACACTGATCTCGACAAACCATTTCTGTATGTACCTTGCTTTGTGCACTGGGGCATTGTCATACTGAAACAGGAAAGGGCCTTCCCCAAATTGTTGCCACAAAGTTGGAACCACAGAATCGTCTAGAATGTCATTGTACACTGTAGCGTTAATATTTCCCTTCACTGGAACTAAGGGGCCTAGCCCAAACCATGCAAAAACATCCCCAGAGCATTAGTCCTCCCCCACCAAACTTTACAGTTGTACTATGCATTGGGCAGGAAGCGCTCTCCAGGCATCTGGCAAACCCAGATTCGTCCGTTGGACTGCCAGATGGTAAAGTGTGATTCATCACTCCAGAGAATGCGTTTCCACTGCTCCAGAGTCAAATGGTGGTGAGCTTTACACCACTCCAGCCGAAGCTTGGCATTGCGAATGGTGATCTTAGGCTTGTGTGCGGCTGCTCGGCCATGGAAACCCATTCCATGGAAACCCGACGAACAGTTCTTGTGCTGACGTTGCTTCCAGAAGCAGTTTGGAACTCAGTAGTGAGTGTTGCTACCGAGGACAGGCGACTTGGTGGTCCCGTTCTGTGAGTTTGTGTGGCCTACCACTTCGCGGCTGAGCCATTGTTGCTTCTAGACGTCTCCACTTCACATTAACAGCACTTACAGTTGACTGGGGCAGCTCTAGCAGGGCAGAACTTTGACGAACTGACTTGTTGGAAAGGTGGCATCCTATGACGGTGCCACATTGAAAGTCACTGAGCTCTTCAGTAAGGCCATTCTACTGCCAATGTTTGTCTATGGAGATCGCATGGCTGAGTGCTCAATTTTATACATGTGTCACTAACAGCTGTGGCTGAAATAGCCGAATCCACTAACTTGATGGGGTGTCCACATACTTTTGTATATGTAGCGTATGTATAGGGGTAAGGTGACTAGGCATCAGAATAAATTATAAACAGAGTACCAGCAGCGTATATGATGAATGTACTGTATGTGAGTTGGTGTGCATGTGTGTAGAGTCAGTATACATGTATGTGTATATTATGTGTGTGAGAGCAAATTATGAAGTGAGTGTTTGTGTTGGAGTACTAGTGTGTGTGGGTGTGTAGGGCCCTGTGAGTGTGCATAGAAACAGTGCAAAAATAAGAATGACATACAAAGGTCAACTCAGATAGTCTGTGTAGGCATTCTGTTAGCTTTTTAGTTAGCTATTTAGCAGTCTTATGGCTTGAGGATAGAAGCTGTTCAAGAGCCTGTTGTTGTCAGACTTTATGCACTGGTATCGCTTGCCATGCGGAAGCAGAGAGAACAGTCTATGGCTTGGGTGGCTGGAGTCTTTAATTAACGATTGTCTCGGCCTTCCTTTCACACCGCCTGATTTTGAGGTCTTTCTAGACGATCAGTTACATAGCATTGTAACTATATTCCCCACGTAATATTATATTCACCACATAATATTCCCCATATAATGTTAACGTGAAGCTAACGTGGCTGCCATAGAATGTTGTAGTGTCGTATTAATGCATCATATTGCAGAAACTGCATTGTCACAAACTCTCCAAATCCATGGCTCTGCTATCATCTAGTGGTTGTAATTTGGAAACGCAGTTATTCCTCTTACCACTGACTACATTACCCAGATTTCTCCAACGGCTTGTTCCGGTATACTGAAATTTCCCATCGTGCCTCGAGATTCGTCTGGTTCTCGTTGCTCTTGTTTCTGTTGTTTCTGTAGAGAGCCATTGATCGGTAGAATTTCGAGATGGCATCTGACGGACCGCCGGGGACCGAACCTATCCCCTCCGACTTGGGGAGCTCTGTGGCGGCCCTCAATACATGGACCAACCCAGAGCTTCAAGCCAAGCTAGGCGAGCTAGGCGCACCCAACATGGGTAAGAAGCCGAAGTCGGAGCAGCAAGCTTTAAATGGGACGAATGCGTGCATTGTGTGTAGCTAGCCCGCTAGCTACTATAGCTTGTTGCTAACAGGTTATCCACATTTAGTTCCGCGGCAGGTTAGCTAGCTACATAGCAGGCCTTCGTGGAATTAAAGGAGAGTGCAAATGATCAGCTAGTTACCTACACAATTACTATATTCCAAGTTTGTTCACCACCTCTACGAAGAGAATTTTGCTTACGAGTGTCCATTCGTTAGCTAGCGAACTAGTCAATTTGATTGATAGCTAACAGCTAACAGCTAATCACTCGGGTGTTTAATAACTGATAAGCTAAAGTGATACTTGATAGTAGCGCACGAGTCGTTGTCAGCATCCGTGCGTGAGCGACTAAGTTGAATTTAAACTTATTTCATTTGTAATTAAATAATTGTTTGTTGTTGTTGTCCTATGTTAGTTATATTGTTCATTGTTGGTTTACAGTTATTATTTTTCTCCTTCCTTAGGTCCCAGAGAGGAGATGCTGGACAGGCTCAAGGGATACATGATGCAGGTCAGTTGTATGTGTGTGTGTGAGAGGGTGAGTGGAGTGTACGTCATCTGTCAATATGATCCATTGATCGGTGTGTATCTGTGTGTTTCCCCCCACTCAGACTGGAATGATGCTCAGCAAACCCAACCTAGGGAGTGATGATAAACCTATGACCCCGCAGGTCAGCACCAACCGACCCTATAAGGTTTTTAGGCGGTCTAATCGATTCTCATTCTTACATTTCATCACTGGGATTATTTGTCTAGAAACTCTTCAGTACTTCATCAATCTGTCATGAACAAGACCAGGAGTTTTACCTTGACTGTGTGATCTGACCAGGAATACGTTTTCCTGGTTCTCACATGGTCCAGGAAAAAACACTTACCGTAATTGAAAACAACTTAACCAGCTTTCTTTCCTTCCTCCCCCCAGATGCCAGGAATCCCCCCCATGCCCCCGATGCCCATGCCCCCCATGCCTCCTGGTATGGGTATGCTCCAGGCGATGAGCATGATGGCAGGTGGCCCCCCTCCACCAGGGATGCGTATGGGCATGGAGCCTCCAGGCATGCCCCCCAGCCTCTCCCAGGAGGACCAGCTGAAGATGGTGCAGCAGAGGGCCGCCATGATGATGCAGCACGAGGAGAGGGCCAAGCAGCAGGTACGATCTTGGCCTGCATTCAGTAAGCCTCTCGGAGTAGCAGTGCTGGTCTAGGATCAGTCTTGTCTTTTAGATTATAATATTTGAAGAGCATATGGACAGATAAGACCTGATCCTAGACTCGAGTAGGATGTTGAATTGTCCTATTCACCGCATAGATGCAGTGAAATGTGTTGTTTTACAGGGTCGGCCATAGTATGGCGCCCCTGGAGCAAATTAGTGTTAAGTGCCTTGCTCTAAGGCACATCGACAGACTTTTCACCTTGTCGGCTCAGGTATTCAAACCAGCGACCTCTCGGCTACTGGCCCAACGCTCTAACCGCTAGGCTACCTTCCACAAGTGTATGGCCTCAGACCCCCAAATATGGTCTCACATTGTGCCCTGAGTTTTACCTGAGTAAGGAAAGACTCCAGGCCCTAGTTGTAATGTAGTCTGCCTTCTATTGCAATGGGAAGGAAGAGGAGTTCTGGTATAGATTTGCCATTTTGTATGTGTGTATTTCAGGGGGAGTCTCGTGCTATGGAAGAGCACATGAAGGAGCAGGAACTTCTGGAGCAGCAGAAAAGGGTAGGACCTGGAGGAGACTTATTTTCATGTCTTTCTCCCATCTAAATGATTTATCAGTAGTGTTGTCACTGTTAACTCGAAATGACACAACGACAAGGTTCCAGTTTAACAAAGTTTACTATACCGTATGAACACACTACAAGGTAGCCATTACACTCAAGGCTAGGTCCATCAACGACTAGACTTTCTGCGCATGCGCACTCTTGACTGAGTGATAGCCCCGTAATAACAGACATATAGGGATACATAAAACATGAATTTAACAGTCACAACCAATCCCAAAGTTATCTTACAGCCGCTTTACCTTGCCTGGAAGTTGAAACATATCTCTCTCCCTCCACTCTCTCCCTCCCTCCATGTCCCCTCCCTCCATGTCTCCTCCATGTCTCCTCTCTTCTCCCTCCATGTCTCCTCTCTCTTCTCCCTCCATGTCTCCTCTCTCTTCTCCCTCCATGTCTCCTCTCTCTCCTCCCTCCATGTCTCCTCTCTCTCCTCCCTCCATGTCTCCTCTCTCTCCTCCGTCAGGCGGCGGTGATGCTGGAACATGAGAGGCAGCAGGAGCTGGCTAAGAGGCAGCATGGAGGACCAGGGCCCAGGATGTCTGACCCGGGGTCACGACCACCTGGCATGATGCCCCCCATGATGAGAGGTCTGTCCTTGGCCTGCCATCAACACTAAAATGTCAATCCTAACTTCCAATACAACTTTGTCTCTCAAGGGGGAATTAATTTGTCTACAGCGCACACTTTGTAGACTGCACATACTCACACACAGTCACCCATATTGGCTTAACACAGTCACTATCCCAATCTAAACATATCCAATGGCATTCCTTTCTATTTTTAAGAACAGTGTGAAGGCTGTTAAGTCTGTAAAGCTGTTGTGTTGACGGTGACACACACCTGGTACGTTGGTGTTGTTGGTGTCAGTTGAGATCTGGGTGTTGTTGTAGGTGTGAACCCTGGTGGGATGAACCCACCCCCTCCTGGAATGAATCCACCCCCTCCTGGAATGAATCCTGGTGGAATGAATCCACCCCCTCCTGGAATGAATCCTGGTGGAATGAACCCACCTCATGGAATGTCCATGATGCATACCCAGAGACAGAGAGTTCCCCCTCCACCTGGAGAGGACGCCAGAGAGGTACGAACCACAGTGTTTCCCCCACCGCTGCTTAATCGTTGCTGCTCTCCAAAATATCTAATCAAATATAATTTTTGTTAGAAAATAATTTTAATGGTGGTTAATTTTTCAGTGTACATTTAAACAACTAATACCAGACATAATGTATGTCAACAAGATAATGAAGCTATATATATTTTTTAACACGATCGTCTTTGAAAACTAACAATCACCAAAATAAAAATTTGGCCGTTAGGGAGAATCTAAAATTCCAAAAATGGCATGGCATGGGGCCCCCATTGATTTTGTTATAGTATAGTCTTTGAGTCACTCAGAGGGCATAATAACACAGGATAAGGCCATGGCAGAATACAATTGCATGCGTCTAATCTCTGTATTCCTGGTGTGTGTGTCAGGTGTGGCAGGGAGAGGATGTGGGTGTCGGTCCTAAGATCCCCCAGGCTCTGGAGAAGATTCTCCAACTGAAGGAGATCAGACAGGAGCAGCTCGGCGCCACGCCCACAGGTCAGAACCTGGAACTACACACTGGAGGAATGAATCATGGCCCGTATTTGGAGTAGGAGTACAGATCTAGGATCAGTTTAGCTTTTTAAGATCATAATTAATAGATCAGAACTCCTACTTTGAGACGCTTTGTGAATAAAAGCCCAGATGCACCAAGAGTGCATGATATCATCCCATTGGAACTACTGCAGTCTTAGTAATATTGTCCTGGGTTAAGAGCCCTGTTGGACCTTGACCTGGCCAGTGAATGTTCTCTGTGTTTTCTATCTTCCAGAAGAGGAGGAGGAGGAGGAGAGCCCAGAGATGGAGATTAACAACTCCTCCACTGCCGTCCTGTCTGAGACTGAAGAGGAGGACGGTTCTCTCTCTAAGAAAGACGTGAGTGTTGTATTAATTCCCCTCATCCCATCCTGCTGTCTTTGGTTGAAACTCAATTGTGTTTCCTTGATTCCTCGTGTCCTCTCGCCGCCTCCTCAAAAGATATCGGAGGATAATGTCCACGGGGATCTTTTCCTCCAATGTGTTTTGAGAAGGAAGCGAGGGGAGAGGCCATGAAGAGTCAAGAAAAGACCATTGAGATTCACCCTGTTACTCCTGAAGCTCAGAGGGTCAGGGGTCAAGTTGGCATGGCTCGTATTGATGACCTGCTTGATAGGGAAGCTTCTGTTTCAATCGACGTAAGCTCTTAGAGGCATGAGGAGTAGGAAACGGTGTCAGTTAGGGCTGGGCGATATGGCCAAAATATTGTATCGCGGTATTTATAAAAATAAAAAATGGACGGTATGACGGTATTTCTAGTTTTGAATAATAAAAGTTGTACATTTGCTTTATGAGTAGTAAGTGATCCCAGGGTGGCAACACATACATTCTAAGTGATTTCAATTAGTCTTTCTCCATTCTGATTGTTTTATACTGTTCAATTCAACTTCAACCAAAACACATTTCAGCACTTTTATAATTTCTGCATTTCCTGCACTACGTTGCATTGGTGGAAAAAGTACCCAATTGTCATACTTGAGTAAAAGTAAAGATGCGTTAATAGAAAATGACTCAAGTGAAAGTCACCCAGTAAAATACTACTTGAGTAAAAGTATTTGGTTTTAAATATACTTAAGTATCAAAAGAAAATGTAATTGATAAAATGTACTTAAGTATCAAATGTAAAAGTATAAAAATTCCCTATATTAAGAAAACCAGATGGTACCATTTTCTTGTTTTTTTAAATGTATGGATAGCCAGGGGCAAACTCCAACATAATTTACAGACAAAGCAGTTGTGTTTAGTGAGTCCTCCAGATCAGAGGCAGTAGATGACCAGGGATGTTCTCTTGACAAGTGCGTGAATTAGATCATTTTCCTGTCCTGCTAAGCATTAAAAATGTAACAAGTACTTTTAGGTGTCAGGGAAAATGGATGGAGTAAAAAGTACAGTATTTTCTTTAAGAATGTAGTGAGGTAAAAGTTGTCAAAAATAGTAAAGATTCCCAAAAAACGACTGAAGTAAAAAATACTTTCAAGTACTACTTAAGTACTTTACAGCACTGCTCAATTGAGAATTTCCACACTGCCATGTAAGGCTCACGATATGGGCAAATAATCTAGGACTTATTTTTAACCAAATGTTGCAATTGCGATTGGACTTGCGAATTAGAGCAAAACTGTTGGAATCATGGGAATAGAATGACTATTCTATAGTTAGAATATAGTAGTGGGCACTTTGAATACAGTATTGTTTGAGATTACAATTAATTAAAATGCCAGGGAGGAGTTATTGTGACAGGGTAGGAACTAAAGTGTTGATAAGTGTTTCCTAGGAGCTTTGGCTACATTGCATGTTTTTTCTTAGCTACTTCATGTAGCTAACATATTCTTGCTTTGCATATTCCTCTTTGATTTAGAAGATACTGTTGCACAAACAGCATGCTGAATTAGGTCTACACCATCACTGGTATTATCAGGCTGTATTAGCTAGCTATGTTTCCTCTTAGTCAGTACAATTATTAGCTAGCTATTAGCATTAGCGGCTAACAATTAGTGTTTCACAAGATTTAGGGCAACTTGCTACGAAAAGACAAACTAGCTGTTTGCTGATGTAAGAAACACAAACTAATATTGTAACTAAAGAACGCTTGTGGATTTATATTAAGAAGCAAATTGGAAACAACATTGTTGTCATCAACATTGTTGCATGTGCTGCATTGACCAGGCAGACTGAATGCAAGTGTCTCGTGGTTGAGGAACATCAAATGCGCTCCTTGAGTGACAGGTGGCGTGTGGAAAGTGGCACGGAGAGAAAGAGAGAGCAGAGAGGGATGACTCAAGTAGCGAAGTAAACTATAAAAATTGACATTACACATGGCGTATCACATTTAACAAACCAAACATTCAAATACTGGTATTTTTTTATTTATTTTTATTTTACCGTTATTTTACCAGGTAAGTTGACTGAGAACACGTTCTCATTTGCAGCAACGACCTGGGGAATAGTTACAGGGGAGAGGAGGGGGATGAATGAGCCAATTGTAAACTGTAAATTGTATAGAAGGTAAAGTAAAAACCCAAACCGGTCCCTGCATCAATAACGGTATGTCATAAAATACGGTATACCGCCCAGCCCTAGTTTCAGTTATTAGCATTTTAATTCTCCCTCTTTCATTCTCCCCTTCTCAGAAAAATCGTAAGCGCAGGAACCGGAAGAAGAAGAACAAGAAGAGGCGTGAGCAGGAGAAGAGGGAGCATGCGGAGGAGAAGAAAGAGGAGGATGGAGAGAAGGAGAAAGAGCCTGAGGTGGAGATCGAGTATATTACAGAGGAACCGGAGATCTACGATCCTAACTTCATCTTCTTCAAGAGGATCTTTGAGGCCTTCAAGGTGAGGGCCCCCATTTTAGATATTGGCTTTATGATTCTTTATGAAAAATCTGTCAAAACATCCTAGAGATGTGTCCAGTGTTATTGTTCATATTTAGTGTTTTAATGGCCTGAAAATTAAAGTAAGATCACAACATCAGGTTCAGTGTACTCACCAGTTCTGAGCGCAGTGGTTTCAAGAACCTCTGAACAAGCATGAAAGTGAATCATTTTGTTGTGTTGATTTAACGATGGAATCTGTTTGCGCGTTAGTCTTTTGCTAACAGTTCTAATGAACTGTGTTTGTGTCCATCCCTCTCTCAGCTGACTGATGACGTGAAGAAGGAGAAGGAGAAGGAACCGGAGAAGGAGCCGGCTCCTGCTCTAATGAGGAAGAAGGGATTTGAGGAGGAAAAGAAAGACAGCGACGACAGTGACGACGTTAGTATTCATCTCTCCTCTACATTCTCCATTCCTGAGCTTGGATGAAAAAATACTTGTTAATATGCTGCGTCGTCCCAATTCTCTACACTAATGCCCTAAGTAGTGTGCACTTGTTTACTTCCCTTCGTGGAGGAAAGGTGAACGATTGGGACACAGAAATAATGTCGTCTTCCAGTGCTCTCTCGAAGTGTTGACCTTGGAAGTTATCCTCGTGTGTGTGTGTGTGTGTGTGTGTGTGTGTGTGTGTGTGTGTGTGTGTGTGTGTGTGTGTGTGTGTGTGTGTGTGTGTGTGTGTGTGTGTGTGTGTGTGTGTGTGTGTGTGTGTGTGTGTGTGTGTGTGTGTGTGTACAGGAGATCAGACCAGACGTTCCCAAGATGTCTAAGAAGAAGCTGAGGAGAATGAACAGACTAACTGTGGCTGAACTCAAACAGGTAAAACATTCACCTGCTTCATAAGAGTTGGACATTATAGCTCCTGTGTATTGATTAAGTTGGTGTAGAAGTCGTTCTGTACCTAACACTTTACTCATACATGCTTGAGTCTATATGAGCTGATTCAGTTGGTGTGGGTGGTCACCGGAGATGCTTTAAAAGGGAAAAGGAGATTGATAGAGATCTGTGTCCGATGTTGATTTTGACCCCGTCCTCCTCCAGTTGGTGGCGCGTCCTGACGTGGTGGAGATGCACGACGTGACGGCGCAAGAACCCAAGCTGCTGGTGCACCTGAAGGCCACCAGGAACACGGTGCCCGTCCCACGACACTGGTGCTTCAAGAGGAAGTACCTCCAGGGCAAGAGGGGTATCGAGAAGCCCCCTTTCGAGCTGCCAGAGTTCATCAAGAGGACAGGCATCCAGGAGATGAGAGAAGCTTTACAGGAGAAGGTAGGGGGTTCTGTCCAATAAAGGGGTACCAGAGAAGCTTTACAGGAGAAGGTAGATGGTTCTGTCCAATAAAGGGGTACCAGAGAAGCTTTACAGGAGAAGGTAGATGGTTCTGTCCAATAAAGGGGTACCAGAGAAGCTTTACAGGAGAAGGTAGATGGTTCTGTCCAATAGAGGGGGTAGTAGCACCAGACAGTAGGCACAAGGAGGCACTGGCTGGTGGTTCCAGCTGGAAAAGGTGGGTGTGGGTTGTAGCAACCTAAATGATCACAAATGATCACTCTTAATGATCGGCTATGAAAAGCCAACTGACATTTACTCCTGAGGTGCTGACTTGCTGCACCCTCCACAACTACTGTGATTATTATTATTTGACCATGCTGGTCATTTATGAACATTTGAACATCTTGGCCATGTTCTGTTATAATCTCCACCCGGCACAGCCAGAAGAGGACTGGCCACCCCTAATAGCCTGGTTCCTCTCTAGGTTTCTTCCTAGGTTTTGGCCTTTCTAGGGAGTTTTTCCTAGCCACCGTGCCTCTACACCTGCATTGCTTGCTGTTTGGGGTTTTAGGCTGGGTTTCTGTACAGCACTTTGAGATATCAGCTGATATATATAAATAAATTTGATTTAATCACAAGGGGGTGCTGGCTGTTAACACCATGTTCATCTCCCTGATAGATGTCCAGGCCCTCATTTTTGGCTAGCATGAGGAAAATGACCGTTTTTAAAGTATACAAACATGGCCTGTGTATTGTTTCACGTGACGTTTACTTCAAGTTTATTACAAAACATCAATAAATAACACACATAAATATTTGTTCCATGAACAGCTGTATAAAATAGACCAGTGAAACACTTTGGCAGAAGTCACACTGAATGCCGTGGTACTCTGCTTACAGGAGGATGCCAAGACCATGAAGACCAAGATGAGGGAGAAGGTGCGTCCCAAGATGGGCAAGATCGACATCGACTACCAGAAGCTCCACGACGCCTTCTTCAAGTGGCAGATGAAGCCTAAACTCTCCATCCACGGTGACCTCTACTACGAGGTAAGGATGTCTGACCGCTCAATGGAGGACTCCACTGTATACAGCACCTTACATCATAAACTCTACTCCTACTTCCAAGAGCCTGTTGATTGATTGGACCTTGAATGGAATAATCAGGGCTGTAATAGGTGGTTGGTTTGGGTTTCCCTCAATACTGCCTTGTTGGGTCTTGAATAAACAGATGGTAGTCAGTGTACTCTGCTCTGGTGAATTAGTGTTAGGAATGAAATGTTGATTCTTACAATCTCTGTTTCTCTCCCTCGCTACAGGGGAAAGAGTTTGAGACGAGGCTGAAGGAGAAGAAACCAGGCGACCTGTCAGATGAGCTGCGTATTGCTCTGGGCATGCCTGTTGGACCGGTCAGTTTTTGTTATCCTACTTCTACTTTCACTCTGCTGTGGAAGCCTACGATCCCACTACCACCTTTAATGTTATTGATGGATGACTTTATAATTCTGCTTTGTTTTATTGAACTGTAATCATTTATTTTCTTGTCCCATCACTAAAGTTGTTTCCCCCTTCCCGTGTAGAACTCCCACAAGGTTCCCCCTCCCTGGTTGATCGCCATGCAGAGATACGGCCCCCCTCCCTCCTACCCCAACCTCAAGATCCCCGGGCTCAACTCGCCCATCCCCGAGGTAAGCCTGACTTAACGCAGACACAGGGCTCCATTCAGTCCGCAGCGCTGAAGAGCTGCGCTGGAAATGTCAAGGCCATGTTCCAGAGAACACACGCTAGACTTTTAACATTGAAATCGCGCTACGGCGCAGATCTTCAGCACTGCGGATTGAATCGAGCCCATCTGCTTTACGTTTGTGTCCTCCTGTATTGTGTCCCCTAGTAGACTTTTTCCAATGTAATAAAAGTGTTTATACTGTATTGTGAAACTTGTTACACTGAGACTTTTATTGACCCCCCCCACTCTCCTGTTGTCTCTCTCTCAGAGCTGTTCGTTTGGTTACCATGCTGGTGGTTGGGGGAAGCCTCCTGTAGATGAGACAGGAAAGCCTCTGTACGGTGATGTGTTCGGGACCAACGCCGTCGACTTCCAGGTGAGATCTTCCTCACGCCCCTGCCCAATTCCCCTCATATACACCATACACCCTTCATTCACCATACAACACACCACAACACACCAGCCGTCTGCTTTGAGCCAATGGCCTGTTAACTATTGTCCTATTTTCTACATGTCTGTGTGTAGGCTAAGGCGGAGGAGGAGGAGGTGGATCGTACGCCGTGGGGAGAGCTGGAGCCTTCAGACGAGGAGTCTTCCGAGGAAGAGGAGGAGGACGAGAGTGATGAGGAGAAGCCAGACGAAACCGGCTTCTTCACACCGGCAGACAGGTAGACGTGTCATTAACTGACTGTTTTAAACACATCATGTTGACATGGACTTGAAACGAACCAGGCTCTCTCTTCTGTTGGATCAAGAAGCCGTTGGTCACGTGGAACAAATTACCGGCTGCCATTTGTACTGGGTTGTGTGTGTTGTCTTGAATACAGTGATCAGTGGTTTATTAACTCTGAGCCTGTGTGTGTGTGTTCCAGTGGTCTGATCACTCCCGGAGGCTTCTCATCGGTACCTGCTGGTATGGAGACTCCAGAGCTCATTGAGCTGAGGAAGAAGAAGATCGAGGAGGCTATGGACGGGTGAGTGTGTGTGGCCAGGAATAGGTTGTGTGGCTATTCACTAATATTTAATTTGTGAATGTGTGTCGTTCTACTGTATTGTGTGTGTTTGTAACATGCGTCTCTGGTGTGTGTGTAGGAATGAGACTCCTCAGCTGTTCACGGTGCTCCCAGAGAGGAGAACGGGCTCTGGAGGAGCAGCCATGATGGCATCCACACACATCTACGACGTATCAGGGGTAAGGACAATGGCAAAAACACTGTGTCTGGATAAAGTCGCCCTATCAGAGATCACAACTAAACCTACCACATACCAACCACTGGGGTGTAGGCATGTTAACACTCGTACCCACAACACATAGTTAGTCCCTTACTCATACATACGCAGAGCATATTTCACTAACAATCACATACATACGTGTATGCACTGGTACTCAAACACATAGCCTCTAGCTGTGTGCTAGCTGGACGGGAAGACTTCCAGTCATTGCACAAACGCTAGTTACCATCGGCTTGTGAAACTACGTCTAACTTCCTTGTAAACCACACGCGGAGACATACAAATGGTATCCATGAGTTGATCTGACTCTGGGGAAGTAGATTCATCTCTTTAAACACACCTTCATGGATGTACACTCATACACTTCTGTTCACCTACATGACCCACATACACACTAACTCCCCCGTTCCCCACTTTAGGCCAAAAGCAGTACACTACAGGGAATAGGGAACAGTTTCAGATGAGCTTCTTTGTCTCCCGTCCTCCTCCTCAGGCCATGGCGGGTCGTAAGGCGGGCGGAGGCCAGGAGTTCCA
The DNA here is from genome assembly GCF_045679555.1 of Salvelinus alpinus. Classification (NCBI taxonomy): domain Eukaryota; kingdom Metazoa; phylum Chordata; class Actinopteri; order Salmoniformes; family Salmonidae; genus Salvelinus; species Salvelinus alpinus. The sequence goes on from NC_092116.1 coordinate 20,797,183, forward strand.
GGGGGTAGAAGTGGCCCTGGCCCCAGAGGAGCTGGAGCTGGACCCCATGGCCATGACCCAGAAGTACGAGGAGCACGTCAGGAACCAGGAGGCCCAGGTGGAGAAGGAGGATTTCAGCGACATGGTGGCCGAGCACGCCGCCAAACAGAAGGTGACCCTGAGACACTAACTGTACCGGCCATTTGTTACACTACAAAACATATAGTTATGGCGCAAAACAGTTTTGCTGCAGTGCAAAGTGTTTTTTCTACAATGTTCACTAATGAATACAACCCGGCTCCTTGTGATTGTTAGGTCTTGTAGTTGTTTACCACATCCCCCTTTCCTGATCACATTTCTACTCCTCCAGGACACTCGTGCTCACACTAAATAAGATATGACAGTCAGAGAAAGCTCTTCTAGCTGTGACTTGTACTAGACTAGTCAGTATACACACAGTAATGAGGAGCTAGAAAGCCCCGGGGTGAATCTGAGTGATGTGTTCTTGTATCTTCATGTCCTGTCTCCTCGTCTCAAAACACATTGTGGGAAAAAGTCAGTGGTTCCTCCCCCCGGACCTTCTTCTCCAATGCGTTTTGAGAAGGATGCGAAGAAAGAGGACGCGAGGAGTCAAGGGACTACAATTGAGATGCACCCCTGGTTAATTATTGCTATAGTTTAGTATTAGCATGAAATGTATTATGCCACTAGGGGCCAAGATGAGGGTAGGAGAATGTTGGTATGCACTGTGTTGGAAAGGCTCTTTCTCCAGTCCCATATGTAGCAGAATAAATGAACACTAGATGTGAAGATTAGGATCTGTTTTTAGTAATTGTAGTTGAGTGATTTTAATCCTATTCAAACTTAATCTGAAACTTTTAGGAATTGTTCTATTTATTTTTTGATTCACTTTCATAATAGCTATTATTGCAAAGTCTTACTGTTTTTTCTTGTTGAAATGTTCTCTCTGCTTCTGAATATGGCCATCCTGGGATAGCAGGGTTTTCAGAGTGAGAGCAGTGTGCACATGCCTCCTCCTTCCTTTTCTCAGCCCTGCAACATGTTGTGACGGGGTTGGAGTCATATGTCACTAAGAGGAGAAGGTTTGATTGTACAGTGTTAGCCTTGTATGACAATATTAAGTATTTTCTTTTCCATTTCTCTCTCTACCCCACAGCAAAAGAAGAGGAAGGCCCAGCCTCAAGACACACGAGGAGGTGCCAAGAAATACAAAGAGTTCAAGTTTTAGACCACCAATATCACACCAGGAGGAAATGGGAAGAGAGGACAGGCCGAACAAGACGAGCTCAGATTTGAACACACACAAAACCATCCGTTATTACAGTTGTCTTTTCCTCTTAATGATAATACGTGTCTGGCAGAACTGGGGTCAATTCCATTAAAATTCCAGTCAATTTGGAAAATAAACCAAATTCCAATTTTCATAATTGAAGAGAATTTTTGTGTACTTCTGGAATTGAAATGGAATTGAGCCCAACCCGGGTGTTCTGGAGACCCGTTGCCAGGTCTCCACTGTAGGCAGAATTTATATAACCCATCTATTCTGTCCTGTGTGACTTCTTCTTTCCATGTAGCTGTGCTTTTCTCTTTTTGTAAATAAAAGACTCCATGTCAATCCAATCTATGGATCCAAATGGTTAATACATTTGAGTGCTAATTGTTTTTCCCTAGGCCATGTGACCTGAAATCTCCCGTCCCCCACCAATAAAAAGTCACATGGTGAGGGAGGAAAGACTGGGCCCTACTGTACATTGCTATAGTAATGACTTAAATGATCTAAAGCTTTAACACAGTGCTGATACATGGCTGTATGAAGTCATACTTAGCATGACGAACCATGAGCTAACCTCGTATACCCCCTGACCAAGTCAAGGCTACAGCTATGCTAACATAATAACAAGGTGTAGTTCTGGGTTAATCCACCAGGGGCTGACGGCGGATCCAGTGTGACAGTCACCTGACGTCTGGGAAACACTCACTGTGCCCTAAATAACTGATAGCAGTAACCACATGCTGACTCGGTCACTAGTACACACAATGAGGCTCCACTGCACCATAATGCCTGGCAGGCTTTCTGCAATACTATTCCTGGATTTGTCATCCTAGCGTATGGTAGCCTACTACAACCTCGAAGCCACTTTATAAAGAATGACTATATTATGTAATATATGCCATTTAGCAGACGCTATAATCCAAAGCGATTTAGTCATGTGTGCATACATTTGACGTATGTGTGGTCCCGGGAAACGATCCTACAGCCAATGCTCCACCAAGTGAACAATACAGGACCATATTGGCTAGTCTACTTGAAATACAGGCATCTGCTAAATGACCACCATGTACAGTGCATTCAGAAACTATTCAGAACCCCTTTTTCTACATTTTGTTACTTTACAGCCATATTCTAAAATGTATTCAATTATTTTTATCCCTCATCGATCTATACACAATACCCCATAATGACAAAGTGAAAACAGGTTTTTAGAAAAGTTGGCAAATTTATAAAATAAAACTGAAATACCTTATTTACATAAGTATTCAGACCCTTTGCTATGAGACTCAAAATTGAGCTCAGATGCATCCTGTTTCCAGATGTTTGAGATGCTTCTACAACTTGGAGTCCCCTTGTGGTAAATTCAATTGATTGGACATGATTTGGAAAGACACACACCTGTCTATATAAGGTCCCACAGTTGACAGTGCATGTCAGAGCAAAAACCAAGCCATGAGGTCGAAGGAATTGTCCGTAGAGCTCCGAGACAGAAGTGTGTCGAGGCACAGATCTGGGGAAGGGTACCAAAAAAATTCTGCAGCATTGAAGGTCCGCAAGAACACAGTGGACTCCATCACTCTTAAATGGAAGAAGACTTTCTAGAGCTGGCTGCCTAGCTAAACTGAGCAATCTGGGAAGAAGGGCCTTGGTCAGGCAGGTGACCAAGAACATGATGGTCACTCTGACAGAGCTCCAGAGTTATTCTGTGGAGAATCATTCAGAAAGACAACCATCTCTGCAGCAGATGGAAGCTACTCCTCAGTAAAAGGCACATGACTGCCCACATGGAGTTTGCCAAAAGGTACCTAAAGAACTCTGACAAACAAGATTCTCTGGTCTGATGTAACCAAGATTGAAGTCTTTGGCCTGAATGCCAAGCATCACGTCTGGAGGAAACCAGGCACCGCTTATCAATTGGCCAATACCATCCATTCGGTGAAGCATGGTGGTGGTAGCAGCATCATGCTGTAGGGATGTTTTTCAGCTGCAGGGACTGGGAGACTAGTCAGGATTGAGGGAAAGATGAACGGAGCAAAGTACAGAGAGATCCTTGATGAAAAACTGCTCCAGAGCGCTTAGGACCTCAGAGTGGGGTGAAGGTTCACCTTCCAACAGGACAATGCAGGAGTTGCTTTGGGACAAGTCTCTCAATGTCCTTGAGTGGCCCAGCCAGAGCCTGGGCTTGAAGCCGATCAAACGTCTCTTGAGAGACCTGAAAATAGCTGTGCAGCGACGCTCCACACCCAACCTGACAGAGCTTAAGAGGATCTGCAGAGCAGAATGGGAGAAACTCCCCAAATACAGGTGCGCCAAGCTTGTAGCATCATACCCAAGAAGACTCAAGGCTGTAATCGCTGCCATAGGTGCTTCAAAGTACTGAGTAAAGGGTTTGAATACTTATGTAAATGTGATATTTCAGTTTTTAATTTGTGAACATTTCTAAAAACCTGTTTTTGCTTTGTGATTATGGGCTGTTGCGTGAAGATTGAAGATCCACTCACATACACTACATGACCAAAGGTATGTGGACACCCGCTCGTCAAACATCTCATTCAAAATCATGAGCATTAAAATGGAGTTGGTCCCCACTTTGCTGCTATAACAGCCTCCACTCTTCTGGGAAGGCTTTCCTCTAGATGTTGGCACATTGCTGCAGGGACTTGCTTCCATTCAGCCACAAGCATTATTGAGGTCGGGCACTGATGTTGGGTGATTAGGCCTGGCTCGCAGTCGGGGTTCTAATTCATCCCAAACGTGTTTGAAAGGGTTGAGGTCAGGGCTCTGTGCACACCAGTCAAGTTCTTTCACACCAATCTCAACAAACCATCTCTGTATGGACTTCACTTTGTGCGCGGGGCATTGTCATGCTGAAACTGGAAAGGGCCTTCCTCAAACTGTTGCCACAAAGTTGGAAGCACAGAATTGTCTAGAATGTCAATGTATGCTGTAGCATTAAGATTTCCCTTCAATGGAACTAAGAGGACTAGCCTGAACCATGAAAAACAGCCCCAGACCATTCTTCCTCCTCCACCAAACTTTACAGTTGGCACTATGCATTCGGGCAGGTAGCGTTCTCCTGGCATCCACCAAACCCAGATTTGTGTCGGAATGCCAGATGGTTAACCGTGATTCATCACAGAGAACATGTTTCCACTTGCAGCGAGCTCTACACCACCCCAGCCAACGCTTGGCATTGCGCATGGTGATCTTAGGCTTGTGTGCGTGCGGCTGCTCGGCCATGGAAACCCATTTCATGAAGCTCCCAACAAACAGTTCTTGAGCTAATGTTGCTTCAGAGGCAGTTTTTTACACTCGATTTTTACGCACCAAGTGCTTCAGCACTCATCGGTCCCGTTCTGTGAGCTTGTGTGGCCTACCACTTTGCAGCTGAGCCATTGTTGCTCCTAGACATTTCCACTACACAATAACAGCACTTAGAGTTGACAGGGACAGCTCTAGCATGGCAGAAAAGTGACGAACTGACTTGTTGGAAAGGTGGCATCCTATGACGGTGCCATGTTGAAAGTCACCGAGCTCTTCAGTAAGGCCATTCTAGTGCCAATGTTTGTCTATGGAGATGGCTGTGCGCTCGATTTTATACACCTGCCAGCAACGGGTATGGCTGAAATAACCGAATCCACTAATTTGAAGGGCTGTCCACATACTTTTGTATTTATAGTCTCTTTGACTAGATCCAGTGCTTGACTTGGACTGAAATAGGTGGTGGTACTGTTTACGTTTAGGGGCAGGAGCTCCACAATACTTTTGATCTTATATTCTATAAGAGGAACAGGCGCTGAAGCAGTAGAACATTTTCCGTGCCGGTACTCCACTCCGGTGAGCTCCTGCCCACCTCCAGCACCATTGACTAGATCTAGTCTAACACTGTTTCCTTACCACTTATTGGCAGTCTACTTCTGCATGGCAGGCGGTACCAGTGCATCAAGTCTGAAACCAACAGGCTCCTGAACAGCTTCTATCCCCAAGCCATAAGACTGCTAAATAGCTAACATAATGGCTACATGGACTGTCTGAGTTGACCCTCGTATTTTATTAGATTTACTGCACTGTCTCTATGCACACTCACACACCCCGACACACACATAACACGCACACACATTTATACTGACTCTACACAACCGCTCACATACAATCATCATATATACTGCTGGTACTCTGTTTATCATATATCCTGATGCGTAGTCACCTTACCCCTATACATATCTACCTCTATCCCTCCAGTATCCCTGCACATTGTAAATATGGTATTGGAACTGACCCTGTATATAGTATGATTAATTAGCTTCTTACTTTCTCCTGTTCTTCTTATTTCTAATTTGTATATATTTTGTGTAGTTTTGTTCTACCTTATGTTATTTTTAGTACTACGTTGATATTGATTACTGCATTGTTGGGTTTAGAGCTTGCAAGAAAGGCATTACACTGTACTTGTGCATGTGACATTAAAGTTTGAAACTGATGTCGTCATGATAACAAGCTGAGCGGTGTAGTGTTGGCTGGAGAAATGGGTACTAATTTTTCCTAAATGTTTTTAAACGGACCACCTGGAAGAGGAAAGGCGCACTGTGTATAAAATTCTATGAGAAACAGTGACATACACTCTGAATCACCTAACATGATCAATCCTATATTGGTCTTTCAGTCAGGCCAACCCAAGCTGTACTGTGCTGTAGGCTAATAGTAGACCTACTATTGAAACAGATAAACTGAGTCAGAAATTCACAGGTTTCAGATTTTCGTTCTCAAAGTCACTTTTATTTTTTTTCAGAAAAATAACAAAATTGTATGTTCTAAGAGTCCATAACAATTCTTAAACCACACCAGGAGACCACTTTTGAAGTCTTGAAAAAATTTAAGATTTTTTTTGTGGGGGGGTTACTCTTTAATTCTAGTGTAAGGGCACCTAGCTAGCACCACTGTTTGATTAGTGGTGTTTCTGTGGCTCATGAGATTGTGTTTGCGAAAGAAATTGCCACTGGGTTGACGCAAATAATCATGATATCATTCTGACAGGTACTAGGCTACTTTCTAGCTAGTTAACATTTAATAGAGACAGTTTTTAGGAAAGCCTTTCCATCTACCAGAAGACGGTTAGGCCTATCATTAGCATCGTTATATTTTTCCTGTTCTGTAATTGTTTGAAACCTGGACGTTTTACTTCATATTATGAGGCATGTTTTACCTTGCTCCAAAATCCCACCATTGAGACGTGGAGGCAATTATTTTATCTTACTCATATGCGTTCTCCCGTTCTATGTTTTACCCAACATGCTTTCATTGTCTAGCAGCCAAAGGCATTATCCTAATCGTATTAGCAACCGATGATATTTGTTGCATCTTTATTTCCCGCTTCTTTCTAACGGATTTTCTATCTGTTCATGAAACCGATTGCGTGTGCGGTGCTAATTTTAGAACAGTTTTCCCGCAAATTGAATTTTGGGACATTCACGCATAGGCCTACTGCCGAGGTTTACATTGCTGGTACATTGATGCGCCTAAAATATGAATAAATAATAGTTTTTCAACATTTTAAGTTAAACATTCCGATCTGTTCCATCAGCCGTATTAATTGATACGCGGTATACCTCCACTACACTTATTTGATTCGTATCAGTGTGGATTAAGATGTGAGTATACGCAATGCCCACTTAAAGATAATTGGATATATGACATATACCTGCTCATACCCTCCTCTACACCACTGAACAAGCTCATTGCAAATGACAATTACGCATAGTAAAATTAATGAAAATAAATCCCACTACAAGCTGGTTCAAGTCGTGATACGTGTGTGTCTGATTATCAAATGACAATACCTGAGTGATTCATATTCTAACCAGACAGTAGCCAGACTGGCCTAAAATGGGCGCCACCCCTCCTTTGCAATAGGGCCTACATCAAAGCGCAGTACGTTCCCAAATCGCATTGTTATTTAAATTTTTGTAATAAATAAAATAAAATCGCATTGTTAGTGCCGACGCGATAGTCCTAGCCTATATTATAGACACCATGAACATTCGATAACTCAGTAATAGGTATGGCCTAAGTCTACCTGAACTAGCCTAGTACTGTAAGGGAGGGAAAAGTTAGTCAACACGTGCACAGTAAACATTTCTCAAGGTCGTGTGACGCAACGAAGTTGAGCTCATATAGGCCTAACCGATTTTGCATCCTAACATCTTTACTGACGGCGCGATAGTATGGGGAAAGACTTTGAGTCACAAACGTTAACGTCCTAAATGGTACCCTATCACCTATATAAGCTAGTGCACTAGTTTTGACCAGGGCCCATAGGGCTTTGTTGAAAAGTAGGACACTATGTAGGAAATAGGGTGCCATTTGGAATGGAAGACTAGCCTATACTATCAGAAGCGAGTACTAACCTGAGTTGAGCTGATTAAATCCCTTTAGGGGTGGAATTCCCCCACTCATATGTTCGGAATGGGGGACTTTTAAAACATATCAAAACTAAATAGAAGACCTCTAAGCATGTCATACTGGGGAAATTCCTTTAATTCATCACCAGTCACACCTCTGAGGACAACATTTTTTAAGTTATCCATATGGTTGCAATCGATGAATGAGCTTGGAAAGAGGTGCCTTACAAGTAAAAAAAAAAAAAAATAACATTCACATTGATTGATTAATCAATATAGTTTTTTTGACTGATACAATTTATTTATATATAGCTTTACCTGAGTGCTAATCATTTCTTAATTAACCAACTTTTAACCTTTTAAAAGCAGAATTTTGAGGGAAGGCTTGTTATTACACTGTTATTATTATGTTCTCATATCTCTCTCTCTCTCTCTCTCTCTCTCGCTCTCTCTCCCCTCTCCTGCAAAGGAATCGACGCGTAGGCTACGTCTTTAACAAGAGGCGTAGCTGTTTGCTCATGCATTGTGCTACTTGCCTTGGTTGAGAAATTTTTGCTTCCTGCACCGATACATTACACATCCAGAAACAAGTTGAGAGAAAGAAAGAGGGTTCGCTCGCTGTGAAAGCAACGACATTAACAGTAATGTTACCACCTAGTACAACCAAAATAATAGTTATTCTATAGAGGAGAAGGATTAACTTTCGACTGCACGGACGAACATTTTTACGCATTCACTAGCCAAACTGTTCACGCACATCGTAGGTTTTGCAACGAAGAGGCAGAGGGAAAAGAAGACAGGCTATTAAACCCGTTCGTTTGAAACCCTTTTAGCTAACATACCTCCGTGATGTCGGAGCGAGGAGGGCTCCCGCGGACTGGAGGTGCCCCTTCCCCGCACGTGCAGCCCTCCAAACCGGTCACGATCACCTCGAATCGCCCGGTCCACATGAACCTCTACGCCACCTGGGAAGTGGACCGCTCTTCGCCAAGCTGTGTGCCGAGGTAGGAGCATTCGAGTATGAGGAGATAGTTGCTTTTCTGTCTGTCTGTTGGTTTCTTGTTTGGTCTGTGTTTACACAAAGTAGCACCGTTTGCAGAAGGCTTAAAGACGCCCCCTGTATGTGTTTACTTGTGATTTTACTACCAAAAACGCTCTTAAATTCTCTATAGGTGGTTGACATAGGAAGCATGCATTGTTTTAGGTGTCTGAGCATGATAATGCATTGTTTTAGGTGTCTGAGCATGATAATGCATTGTTTTAGGTGTCTGAGCATGATAATGCATTGCCAACCTGCAATAATCTTGTTGTTGTCTTGTTTACCTGGTCAACCCAGACACGTAGCAATCATATATATAGGCTAGTACACATTCTACTGCAGAGTCTTCTTGATATTCTCTAACAATGTATATTTTATGTACATGCCCCCCTCAGGCACATGGTAGGCCTACTACTTGCTCTGTATGTCTCAGTAGGTCGTGGTATTTAGGGGGGAAGTACCATATCAAATGCACCACTGGTCATTCAGGTGACATGGCTTACAGAAAAACTGTTTTTTTTTAAGAACACAATTGTCTGTCTGGATGTATTTCATCCCCTAGCGCAAGGCTCCACCATTTGATTTCGATTCAAATATTGCCGGTGGTTTTAGCAATATTCTACAGTCATTATCAATTGATAAGGTAGATTTTGATGTTATAGAATCCTCTTTTTGGGGGGTTTGTGTGTGTGTGTGTGTGTGTGTGTGTGTGTGTGTGTGTGTGTGTGTGTGTGTAGTTTAGAGGCCACTGTCTGCATCTTTCTTTCTCTATCTTTCTATCTTTTCATTTCCTCCCTCTCTGCTGTATTACAATTTCTTATGCTATATGACACTTGATGTGCTCATTGGTATGTGTGTATGTTTAAACATCTACCCCCTTCTCAATGGCCATAGACAGCTCCTACAGAATTACACTATCCTAGTAACATAACATTGGCCTAAAGAAGTATCACAGTGTGGACTAGAGGTAATGCTGCAACCTCTGGCACACATGTTAACAGTGTCGGCGTAAAGTAGTCAAGAACGTACCGTAACCTCCCTCCACAGCTAGCTAGAAATGTCGCCGATGGAGCCATCCATTTGGAACCGTTTGTATAGCTTGAGTTTGAGTTTGAGTTTATTTTTATTTTTACAGGGACAGTGCACATTAATCAACGTTTCAGTAAAAGTGCCGGTTTTAGCCAGCCGGCTAATTTTCAACCGCAGTCCCTGGGCAGGTTATTAAAAACAATTACAATATAGACAATAGCAACATAGAACAAGCAAGACATAGCAACATAGGACAAGCAAGACGTAGCATACAGACAGAGCAACATAGAACAAAAAGCAGCAAGACAAAATTCATAAAAGCAACAAAGTGTTTCCACACCTCACAAGTTACAGACAACAGACATGGAAAGCGGCAACACACAGCTAGGGACCATGTTCACAAATCTGATTGACCTTTAGCCATGTCTTCAAGCATTTTGTGAAAGTGTGATATGTGGTGCAGTTATGTGTGTCTGATGGCAGTGTATTCCAGACATGGGAAGCTCTCACAGAAAAAGCGGATTTACTAAAGGTGCTTTTCCTTAGGGGAACTATACAGTCACCTCTCATGGCAGACCTTGTGGATCTGCTGCCATATGTTTGGGTTTTCTGTTTAACAAAAATACTGAGTGGAGGGGGAGCCAAGCCATTTAGGATCTTGAATACAAGACATGCATCGGTGTATTGCCCCCTTAAAAGAGTTAGATGCACTATTGTAAAGTGGTTGTTCCACTGGATATCATAAGGTGAATGCACCAATTTGTAAGTCGCTCTGGATAAGAGCGTCTGCTAAATGACTTAAATGTAAATGTAAATGTATTGCACAAGATTTTCCCAACTCAGGAGCTCATGCTTTCTGAGGATGTGACAGTGATGATGGCTATTGGGCTTCCTATCAAGCACTTTGAGAGCCTGTTTGTAGACAGACTGAATAGGTCTTACTGTTGTACAGCAAGCTTGGGCCCAACTAGTCAAGCAGTATGTTAAGTGGGGGAGTATCATAGATTTGAAGTACAGTTTTGCTACCTCTGTAGTCAAACAATTTCGTATAAATCGGAAATTAGCTAGGTAGGAAATTAGCTAGTTAGCTCAATCGGTTCCCAAGTTGTGTTGGCAAGGTAGAGGACCCTGGTTCAAGCCCAGTCAGAAGCAAGTTGAGGGAGGCAGTGTTACATGCTAAGCTAGCACACTGACCCTGGCTATATCGGCATAGGTTTGTTACATGCTAAGCTAGCACACTGACCCTGGCTATATCGGCATAGGTTTGTTACATGCTAAGCTAGCACACTGACCCTGGCTATATCGGCATAGGTTTGTTACATGCTAAGCTAGCACATTGACCCTGACTATATCGGCATAGGTTTGTTACATGCTAAGCTAGCACACTGACCCTGGCTATATCGGCATAGGTTTGTTACATGCTAAGCTAGCACACTGACCCTGGCTATATCGGCATAGGTTTGTTACATGCTAAGCTAGCACACTGACCCTGGCTATATCGACATAGGTTTGTTACATGCTAAGCTAGCACACTGACCCTGGCTATATCGGCATAGGTTTGTTACATGCTAAGCTAGCACATTGACCCTGGCTATATCGGCATAGGTTTGTTACATGCTAAGCTAGCACACTGACCCTGGCTATATCGGCATAGGTTTGTTACAGGCTAAGCTAGCACACTGACCCTGGCTATATCGGCATAGGTTTGTTACATGCTAAGCTAGCACACTGACCCTGGCTATATCGGCATAGGTTTGTTACATGCTAAGCTAGCACACTGACCCTGGCTATATCGGCATAGGTTTGTTACATGCTAAGCTAGCACACTGACCCTGGCTATATCGGCATAGGTTTGTTACATGCTAAGCTAGCACACTGACCCTGGCTATATCGGCGTAGGTTCGAATCCTTTGACACAACCTCTCTATCTTTCCCCACGGTCATTCTCTCTCTCGCTATCTGTTCAATAAAACCTGGAAACCTGGAAACTTCATTACCACATAATAACCATATCATAACCGTAGTGCAGAAACTCTGATACCGAGATGCCACTGCATGAGACAGGACTGATAAACGCGTCATCACATGGGCTTTAGTACTGTGCTTTCTAATTCTCCTTTTCAAAAAGCTTTAGAGCTTTGTCCGTCTAGAACTAAAGCCTTTGAGTGTGCTTTGACGGTGTGCATTTCACTATTTTTGTCAAGTGCTTTTTCGGGTTAAGTGTGTAGATGAGTTGTTCTCTAAAATATCCATTCTGTGTCCTTACTCTGTCACTTTGATGCCCTGTCTCGGATTATTACTAAGGCTAGAAAAGGTCTCCATTGTTTTGGGAGGTTTGTTGACTATTTCATATTTCAGTGCATAGTGATGTCACCTTGCTGCATCTGCACAGTTTCATGCTTTAGCAGGTCATGGTCCATCACTCCTTCTTCCATTTCACTGCAGAGAAACAAACAGGGAAGCTGAATTCTGACAAATACATCCCCTTCTTTCTTTCTTTCTTTCTTTCTTTCTCCCCTTCTTTCTTTCTTCCCTCCTTCTTTTCTTTCTCTCTTTCCATGAGGCAATCACTGATCTGACGCAATGCAGCCTAGATCGTTAGACTGTGCTAGAGAACCCTGAGTTACACCTGTCCAATCTTGTCAGATATGCAGGGGTGAAAGTAGAATTCATTTCTTCTTTGTACGGGACCTCCTATATGTCCTTAAAAAAATGATGGGCTTGTCATAGTATTCCATATAGAATCCCTATTAATTCAATAGGATCTCTGTGGGCCTAGTTGTAAATATGTGGTATTTAACTTTTAAAAATGTATTAGCTTTTACTGTGGCATAAACACAGCCATCATCGGATTGTCAAACAATCACTTCAAAGGGCTCCTTTACTTGTCTATTAGGCCAGAATTGTCATTAGGCCAGAATGTAGGCGTCCACTGCAGTCCGCGTGCGCCTCGGTGTCGGCCACCTGTCTCTGCATTGGTGTTCTCATCGAACCACATGGCATTTTGGAGCGCAGGCTATACCACCAGTTTTCAAGTCCATTCGCTCATTTTTTCATGCCTCTGACATGATCAAAAGTTGTCTAATAGCCTACAGTTTTCTTGACATTTTGTTTGAATTATTGTGATAGGCTCATGTTTTACTGGTACGGCGTTACCCCCGCAATTTATTTTGCCGGGATGCCGTTCTGAAACATACCGCCTTACTTTCACCCCTGGAGATATGTGGTCACTTCAAGGAGGGGAGGAGGTAAGAGCCATCACTTGTGTCTCAAGACAGGCCCAGGGTGTCTTGTCATTGTGATTGTTGCAGAAAACTGGATCATGAATTTCCTCACTGTAGAGGTTTGTAGCTGTAACCTCTTCCTGTTCCTGTCTACCCACAATTTGCGTGTTGTTTGCATTGACTAAAAGTGCCTCTGTGAGGTCAGTTCCAGGGTCAGTCTTTATTGCCACTTTACCATAATGAACTATGCTGAAGGGGGAACTAAACTGGTCCTTGATCAGTATACACTACAGTAACCTACTTTCTCCAATTTACCATGTTTCTGCAGCGTCACAATCACCACCAGCGCTTGTCACCAACCATCTCATTCTCACTGCTTTTTCTCTTCATTGACTTTCTTCAAACTCACACCCTGCGCGGGGGGTGAAACAACATTTCTTTTATTCCCCAACCAAATAATCCCAGTGACAAAAATAGCCTACCCGGCCTGCATGTGTTTCAGCTGATCATCACCAAACCTTAAATGTAGCTGTTAATATAGCTCTGCTGTATGTGGCATTGAAATAATGAAACATTCCCATTACTAAGTGTGTTAGTCAGTTGGAGTCAGTTCCAAATTACACCCTTTTCCCGTACTACTTTTTAACAGCCCTATGGGCCCTGGTCAAAAGTAGTGCACTACATAGGGAATAGGGTACCACGTGGGACGCAGCCTGAGAGTTGACATAAGGGGATGGTTGGGATTCCTGCTCCTGCCGACTGAGTTGTTGAAGCACAAGGCCCTGGCATGAACCAAGGGAAATTCCTGTGACTCCAGCCCAGAGGAGTGGAACAGAACGGACGGTTGGATGAGTTCTACTGCTGAGCTGTAGTCAACTCTGTCCCTCGTCGTAGCTGGGGCTGGAGCTGAGGTCTGGAGCTGAGGGCTGGAGCTGAGGGCTGGAGCTGAGGTCTGGAGCTGAGGGCTGGAGCTGAGGGCTGGAGCTGAGGGCTGGAGCTGAGGGCTGGAGCTGAGGTCTGGAGCTGAGGGCTGGAGCTGAGGGCTGGAGCTGAGGGCTGGAGCTGAGGGCTGGAGCTGAGGGCTGGAGCTGAGGGCTGGAGCTGAGGGCTGGAGCTGAGGGCTAGAGCTGAGGTCTGGAGCTGAGGGCTGGAGCTGAGGGCTGGAGCTGAGGTCTGTAGCTGAGGGCTGGAGCTGAGGTCTGTAGCTGAGGTCTGTAGCTGAGGTCTGTAGCTGGAGCTGGAGCTGAGGTCTGGAGCTGGGGCCTGTAGCTGAGGTCTGTAGCTGGGGCTGAGGTCTGTAGCTGGGGCTGTAGCTGAGGTCTGTAGCTGGCGCTGGAGCTGAGGTCTGTAGCTGGGGTCTGTAGCTGGGTCTGTAGCTGAGGTCTGTAGCTGAGGTCTGTAGCTGAGGTCTGTAGCTGGGGCCTGGAGCTGAGGTCTGTAGCTGGGGCTGGAGCTGAGGTCTGTAGCTGGGTCTGTAGCTGGGTCTGTAGCTGGGGCCTGTAGCTGGGGCTGGAGCTGAGGTCTGGAGCTGAGGTCTGGAGCTGAGGTCTGGAGCTGGGTCTGGAGCTGTGGCTGGGTCTTGGGTTGCTAGCCTGGGTTTCTAGCCTGGGTTGTCACTGTGTATGACGAGTGGTACAGTAGCCATGTCCGATTCAAAACTGTTTCTCTAGCATGAGGCAGCTTGATGTACAGGTACCACCCCCCCCGGAAAAGATGCTAGGCTATTGCAGTGATATCCACACCTGAGCTAAGTAATATAATAATTAAGTAATATCATATGCTGCTGCTCCCTTGTGCTTCAATCAACCTGCACCACAACATTGGGGACACAATAGGGTGTCTGCTACACTTGACCACATAGTCAGCTCCTGCCTAGCCCTGCCCTCAACACACACACACACACACACACACACACACACACACACACACACACACACACACACACACACACACACACACACACACACACACACACACACACACACACACACACACACACACACACACACACACACACACACACACACACACACACACCCAACCGATTAAGAAGGACTGGTGCACTGCTCGCTCTTCCGCTCAGATGAATGGCAGAGAGGTCTGATGTTTCCCTTCGCGCTCCACTGTCATTCTCTTCTGTCCTTCATCCTCTACTCTTCTGTCCTTCATCCTCTACTCTTCTGTCCTTCATCCTCTACTCCTATCTCCTTCATCCTCTACTCTTCTCTCCTCATCCTCTATTCTTCTCTCCTTCATCCTCTATGCTTCTCTCCTTCATCCTCTACTCTTCTCTCCTTCATCCTCTACTCTTCTCTCCTTCATCCTCTACTCTTCTTTCCTCATCCTCTACTATTCTCTCCTTCATCCTCTACTATTCTCTCCTTCATCCTCTACTCTTCTCTCCTTCATCCTATTCTCTACACTTCTCTCCTTCATCCTCTACTCTTCTCTCTTTCATCCTCTACTTTTCTCTCCTTCATCCTCTACTTTTCTCTCCTTTATCCTCTACTCTTCTCTCCTCATCCTCTACTATTCTCTCCTTCATCCTTTACTCTTCTCTCCTTCATCCTATTCTCTACTCTCCTCTCCTTCATCCTCTCCTCTCCTCTCCTCTCCTCTCCTCTCCTCTCCTCTCCTCTCCTCTCTTCTCCTTTCCTCTCCTCTCCTCTCCTCTCCTCTCCTCTCCTCTCCTCTCCTTCATCCTCTCCTCTCCTCTCCTTCATCCTCTACTATTCTCTCCTTCATCCTCTACTCTTCTTTCCTTCATCCTCTACTCTCCTCTCCTTCATCCTCTCCTCTCCTTCACCCTCTACTCTTCTCTCCTTCATCCTCTACTCTTCTCTCCTTCATCCTCTACTCTTCTCTCCTTCATCCTCTACTCTTCTGTCCTTCATCCTCTACTCTTCTCTCCTCATCCTCTACTCTTCTGTCCTTCATCCTCTACTCTTCTCTCCTTCATCCTCTACTCTTCTCTCCTTCATCCTCTACTATTCTCTCCTTCATCCTATTCTCTACTCTTCTCTCCTTCATCCTCTACTCTTCTCTCCTTCAGCCTCTACTCTTCTCCCCTTCATTCTCTGCTCTTCTCTTTAAAGTGTACACTCATTCCCTTCCCTCCTAATGGCTGTAAAAGGAATGCTTACATCAGTTCATTGCGTTTAGCTAAAGCTTTTATGGGTAGTGAGCAAGTGTACACTCCTAGGATAAGGTTAGACAATGGGACCGTATCTCGGTGTGGTTTGGCGCTGGTGAACAGTAGACGTGATAGGAGACTGTCTGGTTGAGTTTATTTCATGTAGATGGTATTGCTGCTGTATGCTGAGATCACTGTTTCAGTTGGGAAAATGTGTCGCCAGTCATTTGACCGGCAGCATTTTAATTTGCCAGACATTTGAGAGATTTACCGGACCCATATGCGTTGGGTGCGTAACCTGATTAGGGCGTCCACCCACGGTGCTCAGAATGACAGAACCACCCACGGTGCGCAGAATGACAGAACCACCCACGGTGCTCAGAATGACAGAACCACCCACGGTGCTCAGAATGACAGAACCACCCACGGTGCTCAGAATGACAGAACCACCCACGGTGCTCAGAATGACAGAAATCACGTTTAGATGATGGTCATTCATATTAACAGAACATGCAAGTCGAGGATGCAACGATGTGCGGTCCTTCTTACCTAATTCTGATGCTCACTTTGAAGATGTACTTTTCCTCAGCCAACAAGACGAGTAATGCACAGCAAAATCACTAGGTTGTTATTTGAATTTACTATCCCCCGTTTTAGAAAAATGTACCTATTGTATTGTATTTGTATTTATTAGGGATCCCCATTAGTTCCTGCCAAGGCAGCAGATACTCTTCCTGGGGTCCAGCTAAATTAAGGCAGTTGATACAATTTTAAAAACATTACAATACATTCACAGATTTCACAACATACTGTGTGCCCTCAGGCCCCTACTCCACCACTACCACATATCTACAGTACTAAATCCATGTGTATGTATAGTGCGTATGTTATTGTGTGTGTGTGTGTGTGTGTGTGTGTGTGTGTGTGTGTGTGTGTGCCAATGTTTGTGTTGCTTCACAGTCCCCGCTGTTCCATAAGGTGTTTTTCACAGTCCCCGCTGTTCCATAAGGTGTTTTTTAATCTGTTTTTAAATCTAATTTTACTGCTTGCGTCAGTTACTTGATGTGGAATAGAGTTCCATGTAGTCATGGCTCTATGTACTACTGTGTGCCTCCCATAGTCTGTTCTGGGGACTCGGGACTGTGAAGAGACCTCTTGTGGCGTGTCTTGTGGGGTATGCATGGGTGTCCGAGCTGTGTGCCAGTAGTTCAGACAGACAGCTCGGTGCATTCAACATGTCAATACCTCTCATAAATAAAAGTAGTGATGAAGTCAATCTGTCATCCACTTTCAGACAAGAGAGATTGACATGCATATTATTAATATTAGCTCTCTGTGTACATCCAAGGGCCAGCCGTGCTGCCCTGTTCTGAGCCAATTGCAATTTTCCTACGTCCTTTTTTGTGACACCTGACCACACGACTGAACAGTAGTCAAGGTGCGACAAAACTAGGGCCTGTAGGACATGCCTTGTTTATAGTGTTGTTAAGAAGACAGAGTATCACTTTATTATGGACAGACTTCTCCCCATCTTAGCTACTGTTGTATCAATATGTTTTGACCATGACCGTTTACAATCTAGTCTTGCTCCAAGCAGTTTAGTCATCTCAACTTGCTCAATTTCCACATTATTTATTAGAAGATTTAGTTCAGGTTTAGTGAGTGTTTTGTTCCAAATACAATGCTTTTAGTTTGAGAAATATTTAGGGCTAACTTATTCCTTGCCACCCACTCTGAAACTAACTGCAGCTCTTTGTTGAGTGTTGCAGTCATTTCAGTCACTGTAGTAGCTGACGTGAATAACGTTGGTCAGCTTTTCGACAAAGAAACAGCCTATTCCAAACAGACTCTGGGACAGTTGTGGGCGATCCCAAATTCATACAACCGGTAGGCCTAGGCTACACAATAAATACATTAAAAAACGTTAAAAAGCAATGAGTCTGATGCAACAGATCAGAACATTGAGCTTCAAATGTTGATAAGCTATTATTTCTTCACATTATATGCGCATCAATGTGCACAAGGCAGTAGACTACGCGCGAATGTTGGTTCCGTAATGCACTTAGCGGGAAAACACTGTTGTCAGAGATGAAAATATATGTTCGAAATTTAGGGGAGATCTAATATGCAACAACTAACATGGTGTCAAAGTCTAGGTGATGTGGGTAAGGCGGAGTCAGACGCAGGACACAGAGATGAGTAATAATAGTAACTTTACTCAAAATAGTCTTCCAACAAGGAGAATCCAGAATCACAATAACGAGACAACTGACAACAATAAACACGCACAAAACCATGATGGCTCCAGAGGGTTAAATAGGGAAATAATAAAAACGTAATGGGAACCAGGTGTGTACGATCAAGACAAAACAAATGGAAAAATAAATATAGATCGGTGGAGGCTAGAAAGCCGGTGACGTCAACCGCCGAATGCTGCCCGAACAAGGAGAGGCACCAACTTTGGCAGAAGTCGTGACACATGGGTTGCTAATATGACTAGGATTGTGCCTTTGAAAAAAATGAAAGAAAGTTGCTATAAAATATTTGCCTCCACGGAAATGGTCTAATTTTGGCTAGGCTACTTTGAAGCAAGGTAAGACATGCCTCAAAATATGTAGTAAAACATTCAGGTTCCAAACAATTAAGTACACTATATATAGAAAAGTATATGGACACCCCCTCAAATTAGTGGATTCGGCTATTTCAGCCACAGCTGTTGCTGACAGCACACAGCCATGCAATCTTCATAGACAAATATTGGCAGTAGAATGACCTTACTGAAGAACTCAGTGACTTTCAGTGTGGCACCGTCATATAATGTCACCTTTCCAACGAGTCATTTTGTCAAATTTCTGCCCTGCTAGAGCTACCCTGATCAACTGTAAGTGCTGTTATTGTGAAGTGGAAACGTCTAGGAGCAACAACGGCTCAGCCACGAAGTGGTAGGCCACACTAGCTCACAGAACGGGACCGCCGAGTGCTGAAGCACGTAGCGCGTAAAAATTGTCTGTCCTCGGTTGAAACACTCACTACCGTGTTCCAAACTGCCTTTGGAAGCAACGTCAGCACAATAACTGTTTATCGAGATCTTCATGAAATGGGTTTCCATGGCTGAGCAGCCGCACACAAGCCTAAGATCACCATGTGCAATGCCATGCGTCGACTGGAGTGGTGTAAAGCTTTGGACTTGTTCTCTGAAGTGATGAATCACGCTTCAACATCTGGCAGTTCGATGGACAAATCTAGGTTTGGCGGATGCCAGGAGAACGCTACCCGCCAGAATGCATAGTGCCAACTGTAAACTTTAGTGAATGAGGAATAATGGTCTGGGGCTGATTTTCATGGCTCGGGCTAGGCCCCTTAGCTCTAGTGAAGGGAAATCTTAATGCTACAGCATACAATTACATTGTAGGCGATTCCAATGTTGTGGCAACAGTTTGGGGAAGGCCCTTTCCTGTTTCAGCATGACAATGCCCCCGTGCACAATCGGTGTGGAAGAACTTGACTGGCCTGCACAGAGCCCTGACCTCAACCCCATCGAACACCTTTGAGATTAATTGGAATGCTGACTGCGAGCCAGGCCTAATCGCCCAACATCACTGCCCGACCTCACTAATGCTCTTGTGGCTGAATGGAAGCAACTCCTGTAGTACTGTTCCAACAAGCCTTCCCAGAAGAGTGGAGGCTGTTTCAGCAGCAAAGTGGGGATCAACTCCATATTAATGCAGATGATTTTGGAATGAGATGTTCAACGGCCATGTAGTGTATATGTTTTCAAAATGCACACTGCCTCCAGCGCATGCTGCCTCTAGCTCATACTGCCTCCAGCTCATGCTGCCTCCAGCTCATACTGCCTCCAGCTCATACTGCCTCCAGCTCATGCTGCCTCCAGCTCATACTGCCTCCAGCTCATTGCAAAGTGGTGTGTGACGTGCTGATGCATTTCCTGTTTGAGATGCTTTAGCAGCAGCTCTCACACTGTCTGACAGGTTTTCCGCTCTGTATTCGTGTGATAAATATAATACAGTTGAAGTCGGAGGTTTACATACACTTAGGTTGAAGTCATTAAAACTCGTTTTTCAACCACTCCACAAATTTCTTGTTAACAAACTATAGTTTTGGTAAGACGGTTAGGACATCTACTTTGTGCATGACACAAGTAATTTTTCCAACAATTGTTTACAGACAGATTATTTCACTTATAATTCACTGTATCACAATTCCAGTGGGTCAGAAGTATACATACACTAAGTTGACTGTGCCTTTTAACAGCTTGGGAAAATGATGTCATGGCTTTAAAAGCTTCTGATAGGCTAATTGACATAATTTGAGTCAATTGGAGGTGTACCTGTGGATGTATTTCAAGGCCTACCTTCAAACTCAGTGCCTCATTGCTTGACATCATGGGAAAATCAAAAGAAATTAGCCAAGACCTCAGAAAATAAATTGTAGACCTCCAAGTCTGGTTCATCCTTGGGAGCAATTTCCAAACGCCTGAAGGTACCACATTCATCTGTACAAACAATAGTATGCAAGTATAAACACCATGGGATCACACAGCCGTCATACCGCTCAGGAAGGAGACGTGTTCTGTCTCCAAGAGATGAACGTTCTTTGGTGCGAAAAGTGCAAATCAATCCCAGAACAACAGCAAAGGACCTTGTGAAGATGCTGGAGGAAACAGGTACAAAAGTATCTATATCCACAGTAAAACGGGTCCTATATCGACATAACCTGAAAGGCCGCTCAGCAAGGAAGAAGTTACTGCTCCAAAACCGCCATTAAAAAAAGCCAGACTACGGTTTGCAACTGCATATGGGGACAAAGATCGTACTTTTTCGATAAATGTCCTCTGGTCTGATGAAACAAAAATAGAACCGTTTGGTGATAATTACCATCGTTATGTTTGGAGGAAAAAGGGGGATGCTTGCAAGCCGAAGAACACCATCCCAACCGTGAAGCAGGGGGGTGGCAGCATCATGTTGTGGGGGTGCTTTGCTGCAGGGGGGACTGGTGCACTTCACAAAATAGATGGCATCATGAGGGAGGAAAATTATGTGGATATATTGAAGCAACATCTCAAGACATCAGTCAGGAAGTTAAAGCTTGGTCGTAAGTGGGTCTTCCAAATGGACAATGACCCCAAGCATACTTCCAAAGTTGTGGCGAAATGGCTTAAGGACAACAAAGTCAAGGTATTGGAGTGGCCATCACAAAGCCCTGACCTCAATCCTATAGAACATGTGTGGGCAGAACTGAAAAAGCATGTGTGAGCAAGGAGGCCTACAAACCTGACTCAGTTACACCAGCTCTGTCAGGAGGAATAGGCCAAAATTCACCCAACTTATTGTGTGAAGCTTGTGGAATGCTACCCGAAACGTTTGACCCAAGTTAAACAATTTAATGGCAATGCTACCAAATACTAATTGAGTGTATGTAAACTTCTGACCCACTGGGAGTGTGATGAAATAAATAAAAGGTGAAATAAATCATTTTCTCTACTATTATTCTGACATTTCACATTCTTAAAATAAAGTGGTGATCTTAACTGACCTAAGACAGGGATTTTTTTACTAGGATTAAATGTCAGGAATTGTGAAAAACTGAGTTTAAATGTATTTGGCTAAGGTGTATGTAAACTTCCGACTTCAACTGTACATAAAGAATATACTGTACACAGGTGTCAATTTAATTATTCCGCTATATTATGCAAATTACCTATAGACTGAAAACACAACCAGTCAAATGTATTTCAATCTCCTGGTATTTACATCAATGAATATGCTAAAAAGCATTATTTCGTAATTGGACTTTTCCTTCTTCTCCCGGACAATTGCCCTGCGCAAATTTTATTAATCAGCTTTTCCCAAAAAAATATCGGCCAAAAGCTGGCTATTACCGGCTAATGGTAACCCTGGCTGAGTTGTAGGGTTGTTAATGTAGAGGTTTTTGTGGTGGATTGCTTTTGTTCCTGTCCTCACCTGATCTGTGTGTGTGTGTGTTCAGTTCATTGCTTCTGAAAGAGATCTCATTACTGTGGAATCCTATCCTCTCATCTGGCAGAGGCCCACAACTGGGTGTTACGGTGTGTGTGTGTGTGTGTGTGTGTGTGTGTGTGTGTGTGTGTGTGTGTGTGTGTGTGTGTGTGTGTGTGTGTGTGTGTGTGTGTGTGTGTGTGTGTGTGTGTGTGTGTGTGTGTGTGTGTGTGTGTGAATATGATCCACTGTGATACAGTTACAGTCATATGCAGTTACAGTACATACAACAGTACTCTGTGAGAGAGTCCAGTATAATAAATTGTCATTACTAACACTGTGATTCACAGCAAAGTTGATACACTGTGATATGGTCAGTCGGTCACATTATATACACTACCAGTCAAACGTTTCGACACATCTACTCATTCAAGGGTCTATTCATTGTAGAATAATAGTGAAGACATCAAAACATCTAAACTATATGGAATCATGTAGTAACCAAAAAAGTGTTAAACAAATCAAAATATATTTTAGATTTTAGATTCTTCAAATAGCCACCCTTTGCCTTGATGACAGCTTTGCACACTCTTGGCATTATCTCAACCAGCTTCACCTGGAATGCTTTTCCAACTGTCTTGAAGGAGTTCCCACATATGCTGAGCACTCAATGCCTGCTTTTCCTTCACTCTGCGGTCCAACTCATCCCAAACCATCTCAATTGGGTTGAGGTCGGGTGATTGTGGAGGTCAGGTCATCTGATGCAGCACTCCATCACTCCTTCTTGGTCAAATAGCCATTACACAGACTGGAGGTGTGTTTTGGGTCATTATCCTGTTGAAAAACAAATTATAGTCCCACTAAGCGCAAACCAGATGGGATGTTGTATCGCTGCAGAATGTTGTGGTAGCCATGCTGGTTAAGTGTGCCTTGAATTCTAAATAAATCACTGACAGTGTCACCAGCAAAGCACACCCACACCATAACACCTCCTCCTCCATGTTTTACAGTGGGAACCACACATGCGAAAATCATCCGTTCACCTACTCTGCGTCTCACAAAGACACGGCGGTTGGAACCAAAAATCTAAAAATTGGACTCATCAGACCAAAGGACAGATTTCCACCAGTCTATTGTCCATTGCTCGTGTTTTTTGGCCCAAGCAATTCTCTTCTTATTATTGGTGTCCTTTAGTAGTGGTTTCTTTGCAGCAATTCGACCATGAAGGCCTTATTCACGCAGTCCCCTCTGAACAGTAGATGTTGAGATGTGTCTGTAATTTTTTTTTTAACTGGACCTCTGTGAAGCATTATTTGGGCGAAAATTTCTGTCGCTGGTAACTCTAATGAACTTAACCTCTGCAGCAGAGGTAACTCGGTCTTCCATTCCTGTTGCGGTCCTCATGAGAGCCATTTTCATCATAGGGCTTGGTTTTTGAGACTGCCCTTGAAGAAACTTACGTATTGACTGACCTTCATGTCTTAAAGTAATGATGGACTGTCGTTTCTTTTGCTTATTTGAGCAGTTCTTGCCACAATATGGATTTTGTATTTTACCAAATAGGGCTATCTTCTGTATATCACCCCTACATTGTCACAACACAACTGATTGGCTCAAAGCATTAAGAAGGACCGAAATTCCACAAATGAACTTTTAACAAGGCATACCTGTTAATTTAAATGCATTCCAGGTGACTACCTCATGAAGCTAGTTGAGAGAATGCCAAGAGTGTGCAAAGCTGTCATCAAGGAAAGGATAGAAGAACCAACACATATACACACACACACAAGGCTGGTCACACTACATGCCATCATCTCACAGTGCAGTTCTAAACAGGATTAGACGTGGGCTCTGGACATTAATCTCTAATCGCTTTAATGAAAGGCCAGGAAGTGTGTGTGCGTGATAGCCTAGCATTTAGAGCGTTCGAATACCCGAGCCGACAAGGTGAAAAATCTGTTGATGTGCTCTTGAGCAAGGCACTTAACCCTAATTTGCTTCAGGGGCATTGTACTACTATGGCTGACCCTGTAAAACATTTCACTGCACCTATCTGGAGTATGTGACAATAAAACATATCTTTTTAAAATATTTTTTTTATTAACAGCAGACAGCGCTGACAATAGCTCCCTTGTTAATCCCACTTTGACTCACTCAACAAAACAGCATGAGGACCAGACACAGTCTTATTGCCATACATACAGAACAACACACACATCCTCTCTCAATTCAATTTCAATTTAAGGGACTTTATTGGCATGGGAAACATATGTTTACATTGCCAAAGCAAGTGAAATAGATAATAAACAAAAGTGAAAGAAAGAATAAAAAATGAAATGTAAAAATTAAACTCACAAAAGTTTCAAATGAGTAGAGACATTGAAAATGTCATATTATGGCTATATACAGTGTTGTAACAATGTGCAAATAGTTAAAGTAAAAAAGGGAAAATACATAAACATTCTCTCTCTATCTTAACAAAAGTGAAATAAACAATATTTGTTCAAAACATTACACTCACAAAAGTTCCAAAAGAATAAAGTAATTTCAAATGTCATATTATTTACACATAGTTGAAGTACAACAGGGAAACTAATTAACATAAATATGGGTTGTATTTACAATGGTGTTTGTTCTTCACTGGTTGCCCTTTTTGTTGAGGCAACAGGTCACAAATATTGCTGCTGTGATGGAACACTGGTAATTCACCCAATCGAATCAGTGGATTCGGAAAGTATTCAGACCCCTTAATTTCTTTCACATTTTGTTACGTATCAGCCTTATTCTAAAATGTAATACATGTTTTTCCCTCATCAATCTACACACAATCCCCCATAATAACAAAGCAAAAACTGTTTTTAGACATTTTTGCAAATGTATGAAAAATAATAATCAGAAATACTTTATTTACATAAGTATTCAGACACTTTGCTATGAGACTCGAAATTGAGCTCAGGTGCATCCTGTTTCCATTGATCATCCTTAAGATGGTTCTACAACTTGATTGGAGTCCACCTGTGGTAAATTCAATTGATTGGACATGATTTGGAAAGGCACACACCTGTCTATATAAGGTCCCACAGTTGACAGTTCATGTCAGAGCAACAACCAAGCCATGAGGTCAAAATAATTGTCCGTAGCGCTCCAAGACAGGAGTCTGGAGCATTGAAGCTCCCCAAGAACACAATGGCTTCCATCATTCTGAAATGGAAGAAGTTCCGGAACGACCAAGACTCTTACTAGAGCTGACCACCCTGCCAAACAGAACAATCGGGGGAGAAGGGCCTTAGTCAGGGAGGTGACCAAGAACCCAGTCACTCTGACAGAGCTTCAGAGCTTCCTCTGTTTAGATAGGAGAAACTTCCAGAAGGACAAACATCTCAACAGCATTCCACCAATCAGGCCTTTATGGTAGCGTGGCCAGAGGGAAGACGTTCCTCAGTAAAAGGCACACACAGCCTGCTGGGAGTTTGGAGGAAACCTGGCTCCATCGCCACGGTAAAGCTGGTGGCAGCATCTTGCTGTTTTTCTTTTTGAAGTTAGGGTGGAAGAGGACAGAGTTTCCTGGGGTTTGAATGGTGTGCGCGAATGCTTCGCAGCCTAGTGCGGAGGAGACACTGTCGTTATGGCATGGATTCAGATGTGTTCCTGAGAATGGAGTTAAGGTGGAGGAGGTTCTGTTCGCAGTCGGCCGACAGGAAGCAGCTGAATTTATACATTCCGCATCCTTCAACTAGGGTGGTAGTTGCGAATCTGCCTCCGTCTATTACAGATGATCAAATCCGTAAAGAGCTGAGTGGTTTTGGTAAGTTTGCTAGTGGTTTTCGTGTACTGTTGACAGGTTTTCAGGCAGATGCCGTTAAGCACGTTGTTTCATTCCAGAGGCAAGTGTTCATGTTTCTGAATAACAATGAGCAACAGTTAAATGTGCATTTTAAAGTGAGGTATGGGGAGGGGCTTTACACAGGGTTGGGTCTAGTCATGTTATGGATGGTGGTGTAGATGAGGCTGGGTCTAGTCATGTTATGGATGGTGGTGTAGATGAGGCTGGGTCTAGTCATGTTATGGATGGTGGTGTAGATGAGGCTGGGTCTAGTCATGTTATGGATGGTGGTGTAGATGAGGCTGGGTCTAGTCATGTTATGGATGGTAGTGTAGATGAGGCTGGGTCTAGTCATGTTATGGATGGTGGTGTAGATGAGGCTGGGTCTAGTCATGTTATGGATGGTAGTGTAGATGAGGCTGGGTCTAGTCATGTTATGGATGGTGGTGTAGATGAGGCTGGGTCTAGTCATGTTATGGATGGTGGTGTAGATGAGGCTGGGTCTAGTCATGTTATGGATGGTGGTGTAGATGAGGCTGGGTCTAGTCATGTTATGGATGGTGGTGTAGATGAGGCTGGGTCTAGTCAGGTTATGGATGGTAGTGTAGATGAGACTGGGTCTAGTCAGGTTATGGATGGTGGTGTAGATGAGGCTGGGTCTAGTCATGTTATGGATGGTGGTGTAGATGAGGCTGGGTCTAGTCATGTTATGGATGGTGGTGTAGATGAGGCTGGGTCTAGTCATGTTATGGATGGTGGTGTAGATGAGGCTGGGTCTAGTCATGTTATGGATGGTAGTGTAGATGAGGCTGGGTCTAGTCATGTTATGGATGGTGGTGTAGATGAGGCTGGGTCTAGTCATGTTATGGATGGTAGTGTAGATGAGGCTCGGTCTAGTCATGTTATGGATGGTGGTGTAGATGAGGCTGGGTCTAGTCATGTTATGGATGGTGGTGTAGATGAGGCTGGGTCTAGTCATGTTATGGATGGTGGTGTAGATGAGGCTGGGTCTAGTCATGTTATGGATGGTGGTGTAGATGAGGCTGGGTCTAGTCATGTTATGGATGGTGGTGTAGATGAGGCTGGGTCTAGTCATGTTATGGATGGTGGTGTAGATGAGGCTGGGTCTAGTCATGTTATGGATGGTGGTGTAGATGAGGCTGGGTCTAGTCGATAGTTATGGATGGTGGTGTAGATGAGGCTGGGTCTAGTCAGTTATGGATGGTAGTGTAGATGAGCTGGGTCTAGTCAGGTTATGGATGGTGGTGTAGATGAGGCTGGGTCTAGTCAGTTATGGATGGTGGTGGATGAGGCTGGGTTAGTATGTATGGATGGTGGTGTAGATGAGGCTGGGTCTAGTCATGTTATGGATGGTGGTGTAGATGAGGCTGGGTGCTAGCTCAGCTGTTATGGATGGTGGTGTAGATGAGGCTGGGTCTAGTCATGTTATGGATGGTGGTGTAGATGAGGCTGGGTCTAGTCATGTTATGGATGGTGGTGTAGATGAGGCTGGGTCTAGTCATATTATGGATGGTGGTGTAGATGAGGCTGGGTCTAGTCATGGGGCAAGAGCAATGCTCTGTTATGTGGGGCATGGAGGGATAGGGCCCCTCTGCTTTCAGGGGGTTTGCAGTGGGGTTGTGAAGGGCTTGACATTTTGGGGGTGTACCTGGGCTTGTAGAGGTGGGTCAGGAAGAACTGGGAGGGGCTGTCACAGGCAGTGGTGTCAAGACTGGCTGTTCTCAACCCCCCGCCGGTCTGCTTTTTCTGGTCGGGTCATCACTGGCTGAGGGCGGTGTTGTATATGTCTGTACACGAAGGAGGACAGGGCCTGGTGGAACTGGAGAGCAGGGTGGCAGCATTCCGACTAAAGGTGGTGCAGAGACTGCTCTACCATACTGATGTCGGCTGGAGAGTCTGAGTACAGCAGGTCTCTCAGACTTTTACTCTGCAGTGCTGAGGGCCTGGCAGCTGCTAAGACCCACACGAGAAGGGGGTGTGGAGCCTGGGCTGTGGGTGTGGGAGGAGCCTATCTTCCACAACCCAGCCATCCCTTTGAGATCGGTTCAGTCGGCCACCCTGCAGAGGCAACTGATGCAGAGGCAACCGACCCTGCCTCACACAGGAAGCGGCGCAGGTCCTAATCCAGGCACTTGTCATCTCCCGTCTGGATTACTGCAACTCGCTGTTGGCTGGGCTCCCTGCCTGTGCTATTAAACCCCTACAACTCATCCAGAACGCCGCAGCCCGTCTGGTGTTCAACCTTCCCAAGTTCTCTCACGTCACCCCGCTCCTCCGCTCTCTCTATTTCAGTAGATCTGGTGTGTCGGGGGGGCGTCTGCACAGCTGGGTAAGATAGGTTGGATATTTCAGGAGATCTGGGGGGGGCGTCTGTACAGCTGGGGAAGATAGGTTGGATATTTCAGTAGATCTGGTGTGTCGGCGGGGGGGGGTGTCTGTACAGCTGGGGAAGATAGGTTGGATATTTCAGTAGATCTGGTGTGTCGGGGGGGGGGGGGGGTGTCTGTACAGCTGGGGAAGATAGGTTAGATATACGGTTGTAGAAGTGGTGAGGTTTTGGTTATTGAGCTCCTCCCCTTATCTCCGTACCACATATGGAGTCACATGGTCTCTTCAGCACAGGGAGGGGTGAGGGAGCAAGGTGATGGATTTGATAACGTGCAAATGAGAGCGCAACGTTGTGAAGTGTGATATGTTCTATGACATAGAACTGTCTTTATGCAGATACTGTGAATGTGGAAAGTTGAATTTAGCACTTACTTGTTGAGGATGTGACAGACATGGCCTCAGGGAGACGGGGGGATTGTGTGTGTTAGAGTTAGAGGAGATTCAGAGAATCAGCGCTCCTTACGAAGTGAGAGAACTGAGCCTTGTCCTTGCCCATGGCTCTGGGAAGTAGAGCAAGAGACAGACAGACAGATAGAGACAGAGAGAGAGAGAGACCGACAGAAAGAGAGACCGACAGAAAGAGAGACAGACACAGAGATAGATAGATCGATAGAGAGTGAGACAGAGACAGAGAGAGACCGACAGAAAGAGAGACAGAGAGAGACCAACAGAAAGAGAGACAGAGAGAGACAGACAGAAAGAGAGACAGAGACAGATAGAAACAGAGACAGAGAGAGAGACAGAGAGAGACAGAGAGAGAGAGAGACAGAGAGAGAGAGAGACAGAGAGAGAGAGAGACCGACAGAAAGAGAGACCGACAGAGAGAGAGACCGACAGAAAGAGAGACCGACAGAGAGATAGACCGACAGAGAGATAGACCGACAGAGAGATAGACCGACAGAAAGAGAGACCGACAGAAAGAGAGACCGACAGAAAGAGAGACCGACAGAGAGAGAGACCGACAGAAAGAGAGACCGACAGAAAGAGAGACCGACAGAAAGAGAGACCGACAGACACAGAGAGAGACAGAGACAGATAGAGACAGAGAGAGACAGACAGAAAGAGAGACAGACACAGAGAGAGACAGAGATAGAGACAGAGAGAGAAGGCAGTTCTTGAATCAGACAGTTTTAACCCATCTATTGAGGCTACACCCTTTGTGTGTGTGTGTGTGTGCGCGTGTGTGTGTACGGACAGAGACACTTGCTCCTATATGTACAGTCAGTGTGTGTGGGCTGGGCATGGGACTGCCACTACTTCAAGTATGACTGTGTCTACCTCCCTCACTGTTGACCTGGCTGGTTCATTCACAGTGTCTGCATTCACTAGGTATATTCACTTAACACCATGCACCTGAAGGACTCGCTATTGGTGTTTATCTCACACACTGTGTTTCATAATCATACAATATACACTGCTCAAAAAAATTAAGGGAACACTTAAACAACACAATGTAACTCCAAGTCAATCACACTTCTGTGAAATCAAACTGTCCACTTAGGAAGCAACACTGATTGACAATAAATTTCACATGCTGTTGTGCAAATGGAATAGACAAAAGGTGGAAATTATAGGCAATTAGCAAGACACCCCCAATAAAGGAGTGGTTCTGCAGGTGTTGACCACAGACCACTTCTCAGTTCCTATGCTTCCTGGCTGATGTTTTGGTCACTTTTGAATGCTGGCGGTGCTTTCACTCTAGTGGTAGCATGAGACGGAGTCTACAACCCACACAAGTGGCTCAGGTAGTGCAGCTCATCCAGGATGGCACATCAATGCGAGCTGTGGCAAGAAGGTTTGCTGTGTCTGTCAGCGTAGTGTCCAGAGCATGGAGGCGCTACCAGGAGACAGGCCAGTACATCAGGAGACATGGAGGAGGCCGTAGGAGGGCAACAACCCAGCAGCAGGACCGCTTCCTCCGCCTTTGTGCAAGGAGGAGCACTGCCAGAGCCCTGCAAAATGACCTCCAGCAGGCCACAAATGTGCATGTGTCTGCTCAAACGGTCAGAAACAGACTCCATGAGGGTGGTGTGAGGCCCCGACGTCCACAGGTGGGGGTTGTGCTTACAGCCCAACACCGTGCAGGACGTTTGGCATTTGCCAGAGAACACCAAGATTGGCAAATCGCCACTGGCGCCCTGTGCTCTTCACAGATGAAAGCAGGTTCACACGCACATGTGACAGACGTGACATAGTCTGGAGACGCCGTGGAGAACGTTCTGCTGCCTGCAACATCCTCCAGCATGACCGGTTTGGCGGTGGGTCAGTCATGGTGTGGGTTGGCATTTCTTTGGGGGGCCGCACAGCCTTCCATGTGCTCGCCAGAGGTAGCCTGACTGCCATTAGGTACCGAGATGAGATCCTCAGACCCCTTGTGAGACCATATGCTGGTGCGGTTGGCCCTGGGTTCCTCCTAATGCAAGACAATGCTAGACCTCATGTGGCTGGAGTGTGTCAGCAGTTCCTGCAAGAGGAAGGCATTGATGCTATGGACTGGCCCGCCCGTTCCCCAGACCTGAATCCAATTCAGCACATCTGGGACATCATGTCTCGCTCCATCCACCAACGCCACGTTGCACCACAGACTGTCCAGGAGTTTGCGGATGCTTTAGTCAGGAGACCATCCGCCACCTCATCAGGAGCATGCCCAGGCATTGTAGGGAGGTCATACGGGCACGTGGAGGCCACACACACTACTGAGCCTCATTCTGACTTGTTCTAAGGACATTACATCAAAGTTGAATCAGCCTGTAGTGTGGTTTTCCACTTTAATTTTGAGTGTGACTCCAAATTCAGACCTCCATGGGTTGAAAAATTTGATTTCCATTGATCATTTTTGTGTGATTTTGTTGTCAGCACATTCAACTATGTAAAGAAAAAAGTATTTAATAAGAATATTTCATTCATTCAGATCTAGGATGTGTTATTTTAGTGTTCCCTTTATTTTTTTGAGCAGTGTATATTTCACAGCACCTTGGTACATTAGGTTGTTAACATAAAGAGAGTACTTGTTCTTGCTGCAGGCTAGGTGTCAGCAGGTGATTGAGCATCTGCAGGGCAACAGAGAGAGGAGGGTTCCTGGTGTGTCTTTATCCCTGTAGTGTATTAGTGCTCTGACAGCAGTCTGTTTTTTAACCTTTATTTAACTAGGCAAGTCAGTTAAGAACAAATTCTTATTTACAGCCTAGGAACAGTGGGTTAACTGCTTTGTTCAGGGGCAGAACAACAGATTTTTACCTTGTCAGCTCGGGGATTTAATCTAGCAACCTTTTGGTTACTAGTCCAACACTCTAACCACTAGGCTACCTGCCACACAGTTCTCCTGGAGTGTGAGGAGGCCTTGGCTGTCACACACTCACCTGCTGCCACTGTTACCACTGTTACCACTGTTACCACTGCTGCTCTCTGTGTTATTACCACAGGCACCATTACTGTTCTCACCAGCTCTACTGCACAGGACAACCTATTCTGTCGCCAGTCTGTTGCTACTTTGTCGCTTTTCGCTACCTCACAGTCCAACCAAGGTGACATGAGTTGAGGAGCGAAGCTGTCCTTGGCTACAGAGGATAGTCAGACACTCGTGGAGAAAATGTATTTAAAAAAAACTCAAAACATTTTGGCTCGGCCATGAAGCTTGAAGCCGTCTCTGCCTCTTGTCAGAGCTGCAGTTTAGACAGAGCACAGCTTGACTATAAACACTGCCTTTCATTTTCAGTTTGCCTTTCTTAGGAAGAATAAAAAGGGAACTGGTCTATAGTCTAACATGTACTTATGTATCCCACTGTTGCTGTATCATTTCTGTCTTGAAGAGTTAAGGTTTAGGCCTAAGACGTTTTGGTTGTATTGTGAGGTTTAGGCCTAAGACGTTTTGGTTGTATTGAGAGGTTTAGGCCTAAGACGTTTTGGTTGTATTGAGAGGTTTAGGCCTAAGACATTTTGGTTGTATTGTGAGGTTTATGTCTAAGACGTTTTGGTTGTTTTGTGAGGTTTAGGCCTAAGACGTTTTGGTTGTATTGTGAGGTTTAGGCCTAAGACGTTTTGGTTGTATTGTGAGGTTTAGGTCTAAGACGTTTTGGTTGTATTGTGAGGTTTAGGCCTAAGACGTTTTGGTTGTATTGTGAGGTTTAGGCCTAAGACGTTTTGGTTGTATTGTGAGGTTTAGGCCTAAGACATTTTGGTTGTTTTGTGAGGTTTAGGCCTAAGACATTTTGGTTGTATTGTGAGGTTTAGGCCTAAGACATTTTGGTTGTATTGTGAGGTTTAGGCCTAAGACATTTTGGTTGTTTTGTGAGGTTTAGGCCTAAGACGTTTTGGTTGTATTGTGAGGTTTAGGCCTAAGACATTTTGGTTGTATTGTGAGGTTTAGGCCTAAGACATTTTGGTTGTTTTGTGAGGTTTAGGCCTAAGACGTTTTGGTTGTATTGTGAGGTTTAGGCCTAAGACATTTTGTTTGTATTGTGAGGTTTAGGCCTAAGACATTTTGGTTGTTTTGTGAGGTTTAGGCCTAAGACATTTTGGTTGTTTTGTGAGGTTTAGGCCTAAGACGTTTTGGTTGTATTGTGAGGTTTAGGCCTAAGACGTTTTGGTTGTATTGTGAGGTTTAGATCTAAGACGTTTTGGTTGTTTTGTGAGGTTTACGCCTAAGACGTTTTGGTTGTATTGTGAGGTTTAGGCCTAAGACGTTTTGGTTGTATTGTGAGGTTTAGGCCTAAGACGTTTTGGTTGTATTGTGAGGTTTAGGCCTAAGACGTTTTGGTTGTATTGTGAGGTTTAGGCCTAAGACGTTTTGGTTGTTTTGTGAGGTTTAGGCCTAAGACGTTTTGGTTGTTTTGTGAGGTTTAGGCCTAAGACGTTTTGGTTCTATTGTGAGGTTTAGGCCTAAGACGTTTTGGTTGTTTTGTGAGGTCAGAACAATCAATTTGAACTTCCCACCCACATGAGAATTGGATAAGAGCGCTTTCTTTCTCCCTAACATCCTCCTCCAGGGGCTGCTCTCTCTCTGCTCTCTCTCTGCTCTCTCTCTGCTCTCTCTCTGCTCTCTCTCTCCTCTCTCTCCTCTCTCCTCCCTCTCTTCTCTCTCTCCTCGCTCCTCTCTCCTCTCTCTCCTCGCTCCTCCCTCTCTTCTCTCTCTCTGCTCTCCTCCCTCTCTTCTCTCTCTCTGCTCTCCTCCCTCTCTTCTCTCTCTCTGCTCTCCTCCCTCTCTGCTCTCTCTCTGCTCTCCTCCCGCTCTTTCCTCTTTCCTCTCTCCTCCCTCTCCCTCTCTCTACTCTCTCTCTACTCGCTCTCTCTCTCTCGCTCTCTCTCTCTCTCTCTCTCTCTCTCTCTCTCTCTCTCTCTCTCTCTCTCTCTCTCTCTCTCTCTCTCTTCGATTTCAATTAAGGGCTTTATTGGCATGGGAAACATATCTTATCATTGCCAAAGCAAGTGAAGTAGATAATAAACAAAAGTGAAATAAACAATTAAAAGGAACAGTAAACATTACACTCACAGAAGTTCCAAAATAATAAAGACATTTAAAATGTCATATTATGTATATATACAGTGTTGTAACGATGTACAAATAGTTAAGTACAAAATAAATAAACATAAATATGGGTTGTATTTACAATGGTGTTTGTTCTTCTTGTGGCAACAGGTCCCAAATCTTGCTGCTGTGATGTCACACTGTGGTATTTCACCCAATAGATATGGGAGTTTATCAAAATTGGGTTTTGTTTTCTAATTCTTTGTGGCTCTGTGTAATCTGAGGGAAATATGTGTCTCTAATATGGTCATACATTTGGCAGGAGGTTAGGAAGTGCAGCTCAGTTTCCACCTCATTTTGTGGGCAGTGTGCACATAGCCTGTCAATTTTCATAGACTTGAAAGCCAAATCAGTGATTATTGCAGAAAAAGCGGGTTAAACTATTTTGATATAATAATACAATTATTAGTGGGTCTTATGGTTGCGAAAGGTTTATATTTAGCCTAGTTATAAATTCATTTGATTATTCCTGACTCTTTGAAATGCAGTGTATTGACCATTAATTGTAGCTTATTGAGAGAAAAAATCAAATAAATGAGAAATATATTGTGAATCGCCCATAGATATAATTTTTAGGCCATATTGCTCTAGTTTTTATGGTGACGGTCTGTGAAGAGCACAGGAAGTGCTGGAGTGAAGGAGAACCCCATTGACACACACACACACACACACACACACACACACACACACACACACACACACACACACACACACACACACACACTTCTTTTGAGGATGTGCATCTACACTGCCTTACGATTAACTATGAGTCAGAACACACACGTACGCACATATGGTAAATATATATGAATACATATAATCTTTATCCCATGTTTTACCCCTCTCCCCCTCTCTCCCCCTCCCCCTCTCTCAGACACACACTGAACCAGCTTTGGGCTTTAGAGGGAATGCACTGATTGAGAGCTAGTTCATACGTTCAGTCAGACACACGTGATGCTTGGGAGAGAGAGAGAGACATAGCACTGCATGGCAAACAGACAGAGTATGGGCGAGAGAGGTGAAGAGAGGAGAGGAGAGGGAGTGAGAGGTACAGTGTGAGGGGAGAGAATTAAGGAATGACAGCAGTGGAATGAAAAAGCCCTGACATGGAGGGAGGGAGGGAAATGAGACAGAGAGAAAGGGAAGAGCAAGAGGGAGAGATTGTTGTTTTCATTGGTCATGTTGCCGTGGGTGGTAAGAATTGGGGAAATTAAGAAAAATGAGTAGACAATGAGACCTAGCGAGACATTAGCACGAGGCATGAAGCTAGCCACACACACGCTGTAGTCATAGATTGACAGCTAACACAGTCTGTCACGCTGTAGTCATAGATTGACAGCTAACACAGTCTGTCACGCTGTAGTCATAGATTGACAGCTAACACAGTCTGTCACGCTGTAGTCATAGATTGACAGCTAACACAGTCTGTCACGCTGTAGTCATAACACATTCTGTCACACTGTGGTTATAGATTGACAGCGCTAACAGTCTGTTACGCTGTAGTCATAGATTGACAGCGCTAACAGTCTGTTACGCTGTAGTCATAGATTGACAGCGCTAACAGTCTGTCACGCGGTAGTCATAGATTGACAGCGCTAACAGTCTGTCACGCTGTAGTCATAGATTGACAGCTAACACAGTCTGTCACGCTGTAGTCATAGATTGACAGCTAACACAGTCTGTCACGCTGTAGTCATAGATTGACAGCTAACACAGTCTGTCACGCTGTAGTCATAGATTGACAGCTTACACAGTCTGTCACGCTGTAGTCATGGATTGACAGCTAACACAGTCTGTCACACACGCAAACCACGGAGAAGCGAAAAGCCACAGAGGAGGAGAGACTGATCGATCAAACTCTGGCTTCATTTGGCGCCTAATCTCCCTTGGCGGAGCGTTCTAGAATATCTCTTCATCATAGAATAGAATATCTATGGCTGGATAGTATACCAAAGACCATCCACCAGCTAATTGAATGATAGTTAAAAGTGAAAGTAATAACCCATGAACCGCCTGTCATGCATTGCAGTCAAAGCACGCTGCAGAAATCATAATGGTTGTAACGTTAGACAAGACGATTAGGATGACAGAGAGGAAGATACTTTCCCAGAATGACGTCAGAGACATTTTCATCAGATTCTGATTTGGGGATTATTTGACTTTTATTTGGGCTGTGGCTGGACCTTGTAAGGATTTGATAACATCAGTTTGCTAGTACAGCCGGATGGGCAGACAGACAGACAGACAGACAGAACAAGAACATGCATTCACTCAGCATTAAGTTTTCAGAAGCGTTGTGGTCATTTTAGGGGAACTGGTGTGGCATATACAGTACAGCTGATGTAAAGGACCTCACAGTTAGTCACTGCCAGACATGGAGGGAGGGGTGGGCAGAGACACAAGAGACACAAGAGACACAAGAGACAGACAGACAGACAGACAGACAGACAGACAGACAGACAGACAGACAGACAGACAGACAGACAGACAGACAGTGACAATAGACAGGCAGAAATGCAGACAGCCCCCCAGACTGTGTCCCTCCGTCAAGGCCCCCATGTTGTTGCTGAGATGGCATATGAGTTTCGCACCCTCACCGCTGAGAGCGGCTGGAATGAGGAGGCCCTTCAGGGAGCATTCCAGAACGCGCTCACGGAGACCCTCAAGGACGAGTTGGTGTCCAGGGATGAGCCTGATGGACTTGATGAACTCATCTCTCTCGCTATCCGCATCGACAACTGTCTCCGTGAGCGTCGGAGGGAGAGGTTAGGTAGGGTTGCATGCCCCATAACATCTGCTCCAGTGCCTTGTCCTCCTTCTCTGACTGCATCCCATCCCAAGGCTCTTCCAGATCCTGAACCCATGCAGCTCGGCCGGGTCTGTCTCTCTCCAGAGGAGAGGCAACGATGAATCAGTGCTAGGAGCTGCCTATACTGTGGCCAGGTTGGTCACTTTGTCTCCACTTGTTCCCTGCGTCCAGCAAAAGAGGGGGCTCGGCAGTAGTGGGGGATATACTGTTGAGCCAAATCTCCAGCCCATCTCCCCCCAGACCCCTGCTTGAAGGCAACCTTGTGTGGCAGAGGCAGGCTTTTCCTCTGTCTGTTCTCATCGATTCGGGCACCGACGAGAGCTTCCTGGACCAAGGTGTCATTACCCAGTTGGGCCTGGACACTGTCCCACTCGATTCACCCCTCAATGCCAACGCTCTCAATGGAAAGCTCCTCGCCCGTGTCTGTGAGAACCGTCCCTGTCATCCTGCGTCTCTCTGGAAATCACCAGGAAAAGATCAGTTTCCACATAATCGACTGTCCTTACTCTCCCCTGGTTCTTGGCCATCCATGGTTAAAGCTACACAACCCACAGATTGACTGGACCTCCGGAAAGGTAACCACTTGGAGTTCATTTTGTCACTCTAATTGTCTACATTCTGCCCTTGCCCCTGCCTTGTCTGTGCCCCAGTTCACTCCAGAACCTCCGAACCAGTCATCAGTTCCTCCCGACCATCACGATCTAGCTCCTGTGTTCAGCAAGCATCACGCCCTGTCGCTGCCGCCTCATCGGCCGTACGACTGCGCCATTGATCTCCAGCCTGGAGCTCCTCTCCCCAGTAGCCGGTTGTTTAACCTCTCTCGCCCAGAGCAAGAGGCTATGGAGAGATACATCCAGGATTCTCTAGCTGCAGGAGTTATCAAGCCATCTTCCTCCCTGGTGGGTGCTGGGTTTTTCTTTGTGAAGAAGGATGGGTCACTGAGGCCGTGCATAGACTTCCGTGGGCTGAATAATATCACAGTAATAGAACACGTACCCCTTGCCACTCATCAGCTCTGCTTTTGCCCCCCTTTCATGGTGCCACGGTGATTACCAAACGCAACCTCCGGAATGCCTACCACCTTGTTCGCATAAGAGAGGGGGACGAGTGGAAGACTGTTCAACACCCCACTTGGTCACCTTGACTATTTGGTCATGCCTTTTGGTCTTACTAACGCCCCTGCTGTTTTCCAGAACCTAGTCAATGATGTGCTGAGCGATGTGATTGGACGCTTCGTTTTTGTTTTTTGTCTATTTAGATGACATCCTGATTTTTTTCCAAGGACTCTGAGGCTCACCAGAAACACATTCGCCAAGTTCTTCAATGGCTGTTGGAGAATAAGCTTTTTTGTTAAAGCTGAGAAATGTGGGTTCCATGCTGCTTCAGTGTCTTTCCTGGGTTATATTATTGCACAGGGACAGTCACGTATGGACCCCGCCAAGGTCATGGCAGTCACAGAGTGGCCTGCGCCCTCCAACCTGAAGCAGCTACAGCGTTTCCTGGGTTATATTATTGCACAGGGACAGTCACGTATGGACCCCGCCAAGGTCATTCTCAATGTCTTTCCTGGGTTATATTATTGCACAGGGACAGTCACGTATGGACCCCGCCAAGGTCATCCTCAATGTCTTTCCTGGGTTATATTATTGCACAGGGACAGTCACGTATGGACCCCGCCAAGGTCATGGCAGTCACAGAGTGGCCTGCGCCCTCCAACCTGAAGCAGCTACAGCGTTTCCTGGGTTATATTATTGCACAGGGACAGTCACGGATGGACTCCGCCAAGGTCATGGCAGTCACAGAGTGGCCTGCGCCCTCCAACCTGAAGCAGCTACAGCGTTTCCTGGGTTATATTATTGCACAGGGACAGTCACGTATGGACCCCCCCAAGGTCATGGCAGTCACAGAGTGGCCTGCGCCCTCCAACCTGAAGCAGCTACAGCGTTTCCTGGGGTTTGCAAATTTTTACAGACGTTTCATCCGCAACTACAGCCGTCTGGCAGCACCTCTCACCACGCTCACCTCCACTCCCTTCCACTGGACTCCTGAGGCAGAGGCAGCATTCCTGGAACTCAAGCGTCGCTTCACCTCCGCTCCGGTCCTTACTCTGTCCGGCCCAGAACTCCAGTTCATTGTGGAGGTGGACGCCTCTGACACCGAAGGTCCACCCATGTGCATTGTTTTCCTGTAAGCTCTCACCTGCAGAGAGGAATTTTGACATTGGAAACTGGGAACTCCTAGCAGTTAAGCTGGCTCTTGAGGAATGGCGTCACTAGCTGGAGGGCTCTGTACCCCCCTTCATCGTGTGGACTGACCATAAAATCCTGTCCTACCTCCAAACGTCTGAACTCCCGGCAAGCCAGGAGGGCCTTGTTCTTCGGTAGATTCAATTTCAGTCACTTATCGCCGTGGTTCGAAGATGCCCTCTCTCGCCAATTCACTACCGACAACACGGGTACCGAGCCAGAAGCCATTGTGCCATCCACCTGCGTCGTTGCCGCCGTCGCCTGGGAGATCGAGTCCTGTATCCGCCAGACTCAGCAGAACCAGCCTGACCCGGGTAAAGGTCCTAGTAATGCTCTGTTTGTTCCAGATTGTGTTCGCTCTGAGGTTCTTCAGTGGGGCCATTCTACCCACCTCACCTGTCACCCTGGTATGAACCAGACCCTCGCCTTCCTGCGCCAGCGCTTTTGGTGGCCCTCCATGGAGAGAGATGTGCGGGAGTTTCTCAGCCTGTTTGGTTTGTGCCCGGAACAAAACCTCTACTAAACCCACTTCCGGTCTGCTTCGCCCTGTTCCCATACCCAGTCACCCCTGGTCACACATAGCTCTGGACTTCGTCACTGGCCTTCCCCCATCTAACGGTAACTCTGTCATCCTCACCATTATTGACAGGTTTTCCAAAGTGGCTCACTTCATTCCCCTCTCCAAGCTCCCGTCCTCCAGGAAAATTGCGGGCCTGTTAGTATCCCATGTGTTTCATCTGCATGGCATTCCCACTGAAATCATTTCCGACAATGGACCCCAGTTTACCTCCCAGGTATGGAGATCCTTCTGTTCAGCTCTTGGTATCAATGTCAGGCTTTCTTCTGGATATAATCCCCAGATCAACGGCCAGACCGAACTGGCCAACCAAGAGATGGAGACTGCCCTACGCTGCGTGACTTCTGCTAACCCTTCCTCCTGGAGCGCTCAGCTACCCTGGGTTGAATATGCCCACAACTCCCTCACCAACGCCTCGTCAGGTATGTCACCCTTCAAGTGTGCTCTGGGTTACCAACCCCCCCTTGTTCCCCGCCAAGGAGGTTGAGGTTGCGGTTCCCTCTGTCCAGGAACATCTGCGCCGTTGTCACCGTACTTGGAGGAAGGCCCGGGCTGCCCTTTTCGTGCCTTTGACAGGACCCAGTCCCAAGCCAACCGTCGCTGGGCCTCAGCTCCAGTCTACCCCCCAGGTCAAAAGGTATGCCTCTCATCAAAGGACCTGCCATTGAAGGTGGCATCGAAGAAACTTTCCCCCTGATTCATTGGTCCCTTTGAAAATGGCCGTGTCATTAACTTCTCTGCTGTGCGCCTGAAACTACCAGCCTCTCTCAGGATCCATCCTACCTTCCATGTATCCCTGATTAAACCTGTCTGCTCCAGTCCCCTGTCTCCTCCTGCAGTGGCTCCTCCACCCCCTCGGCTCATCGATAACCATCCTGCCTATACCGTCTGGCGACTTTTGGATATACGCCGTCGGGGTCGCGGCTGGCAATTCCTGGTGGACTGGGAAGGATACGGGCCTGAGGAGCGCTGCTGGGTGCCCCGCCTTCACATCCTGGACCCCTCCCTCTTTCTATACCTCACAGCGCCAAGTGGAGTGGTACTGTGGGTACTGTTACATCTGCTCCTGCCACGCCCTCTACTGCTCATCCTGTGTCTCCTTGACTTGCCGCCACTCCCCCAGTACTCCCTCTCTCTGTGTGTGTGTGTGTGATTGTGTGGGCGGAGACAGGTGTGCTGGAGTCAGAGCAGATCACCACCAACTGCAACCTGTTACATAATCAAGACCTCTACAAATACTCAGCCCTGCCACTTCCATGCTGCCAGATCGTAATCTCTGCTCAGTCAGTCCATGTTTCTAGCTGTTTGTTCCTGTTGTGCCTGTTTTCCTAGCCTGATGCTATTTTCCTCTCCGCTACAGTTCTGCCCACTCTGACTCTGGTCCCTGTCTCCAGTTCCA
The DNA here is from genome assembly GCF_045679555.1 of Salvelinus alpinus. Lineage (NCBI taxonomy): Eukaryota > Metazoa > Chordata > Actinopteri > Salmoniformes > Salmonidae > Salvelinus > Salvelinus alpinus. The sequence goes on from NC_092116.1 coordinate 20,838,041, forward strand.
CATCTCATCATCCTGCTACTCTGTCCTGGATTCCCCACTCTACTACTCCCTTGGATTCCCCTCCGGACCTGCCTACCCTGTCCCAACCCCTCTCGCTCCAGCCTAAGCCTCCGCACATGGTTTCCTGCAACCCACCCAAGCTTCCCCTGCCTGCACTCCGTCTTACCCCTGTGTTTCAATAAATACCATGGTTACTTCATCCCAGTCTCCTCGTCTGAGTCTGCTCTTGGGTTTCCTTGTTCCACTCCTCGTAACACACCTGAGTTTGGACAGTGTGACAGTGTGACAGTGTCTCTCATTTAGCTAATGAGAATCAGCTTTGGTCAGATCAATACTACCTGTATTAAACTGCTGGATTAGTGTCCTGTTCTCTTTTTCTCTCCATCTCTCTGTGTCTCTCTCTCCATCTCTCTGTATGCCTGTCTCTCTCCCTCCATCTCTCTGTATGTCTGTCTCTCTCTGTATGTCTGTCTCTCCAATATATGCAAATTAATATTAATACCATTTAAAAGTAGATGTTTTTTGCATTGGATATATTTACCATATCATATGGAGACAGAAACATAAACATTTTACCTTATCATAAGTAGACATAATTGCAAATGATTAAATCCTTCCAATAGAAAAAAAAACACACAATTAGTTACGAATTTAACTTTAATTAAATGAGTTGACACTTCACATGGGATGATTTCAGTGAACAACAAAAGAAATGGAATATTGAATGATCCCCCAATGATCTACCACAGAACCCAAAAACGTTTTCAACATACATCTGTAAAATGATAGTCTAGAAACTAAAGCTTTGGTTGTCTTCCTCTCAGACTTCCATGTCTTCTCCCTGGACCTCCTCAATGTCCACCTCTTAAACACCAGACTCTGAAGCCTCATCTTCACTGTCACTTTCCAACCTTGTTGAGGATGGCTCGTTGTCAGGCTCAAAAGCCTCAAATTTGCCCGGATGGCCACCAATTTCCCAATCCTTGTATTGGTCAGCCTGTATCGTGCTTTGGTGTGTGTGTTCCCAAACAAGGACCAGTTGCGCTCTGAGGCGGCTGATGTTGGTGAGATTTGTAGGATGATTGAGGCAACAGGGGAAAGAGCCTCAGAGCCACAAAGTCCCTTCCACCAGGTGGCTGATGAGATATGTTGGCACGACATATTGCATCTCCATCCAAAAGCCCTTGCTTGAAAGTGTACTTCGCCAGACTGACAAGAACATTGCCCTCATCCAGGCCAAGGTGGCGAGACACGGTAGTGATGACACCATAGGCCTTGTTGATCTCTGCACCAGACAGGATGCTCTTGCCAGCATACTTGGGGTCCAACATGTATGCTGCGGCGTGTATGGGCTTCAGGCAGAAGTCGTCACACATTTTAATGTATTTCAGAACTGCAGATTTCTCTGCTTGGAGCAACAGTGAAGTTGGCAAGGCAGTATGGATTTCTTCTCTTACATCTGCAAGCAGAGTCTGAACATCAGATAGGATGGCATTGTCTCCCTCAATCTGTGCAATGGCTACTGCTATAGGTTTCAGGAGTTTCAGGCTGCTTACTACTCTCTCCCAAAATACATCATCCAGGAGGATCCTCTTGATGGGGCTGTCTATATTGGCAGACTGTGATATGGCCATTTCTTGGAGAGACTCCTTCCCCTCCAGGAGACTGTCAAACATGATGACAACACCACCCCAACGGGTGTTGCTGGGCAGCTTCAATGTGGTGCTCTTATTCTTCTCATTTCGATTGGTGAGGTAGATTGCTGCTATAACTTGATGACCCTTCACATACCTAGCCAGTTCCTTGGCTCTCTTGTGAGTGTATCCATTGTTTTCAGTGCCATGATGTCCTTGAGGAGCAGATTCAATGCATGAGCACCACAGCCAATGGGTGTGATGTGAGGGTAGGACTCCTTCACTTTAGACCAAGCAGCCTTCATGTTCGCAGTATTGTCTGTCAGCAGTGCACATACCTTCTGTGGTCCAAGGTCATTGATTACTGCCTTCAGCTCATCTGCAATGTAGAGACCGGTGTGTCTGTTGCTTGTGTCTGTGCTCTTGTAGAATACTGGTTGAGGGGTGAAGATTATGTAGTTAATTATTCCTTGCCCACGAACATTCGACCACCCATCAGAGATGATTGCAATACAGTCTGCTTTCTCTATGATTTACTTGACTTTCACTTGAACTATGTTGAACTCTGCATCCTTCAAATGAGTAGATAAAGCATGTCTGGTTGGAGGGGTGTATGCTGGGTGAAGAACATTCAGAAATCTCTTCCAACACACGTTGCCCGTGAGCATCATAGGTGAACCAGTTGCATACACAGCTTGAGCAAGACATTAATCAGCATTTCTCTGACTACGTTCCTCCATTGAGTAAAAAAAAACTTCTGATTCCAGGAGGACCATGAGCTGTTGCTATCGATAAGGTGTCTGATTCATAATTTTCACCTCGAATAGAACTAGAGGGACTTTTGTCAGAGGTTGCTTGTTGTGAGCGCTGAGGGAACTTTATGCACTTGGCCAGATGATTCTGCATCTTTGTTGCATTGTTCACATATGATTTGGCACAGTACTTGCAAATGTACACAGATTTTCCTTCTACATTAGCTGCAGTGAAATGTCTCCACACATCAGATAGCGCCTGTGGCATTTTCCTGTAAAGATTAGGAAAAATGTTTTTTTTTAAACCCAAATACAATTCCATGTACAGATAAATAGTTAAGCAGTTAGATTGAACAACTCCTTTGTAAGATACATGTTTTAAAATGAAACATGTTTGGAAACAGGTGAGTTAACACTCCTCAGTTAGCAGGTTCAAGCAAGCTAAAACCCACATGGTAGCAAAAACTAACTAACAGAAATTGTTAACAAGTTAGACATTTAAACACTGCTGTAGGCTACTATTTACTAGTTAACTTCTTACGGCTGAGATCCCGTTATTATGATTATGTTAGGTCAGTACCTAGTCACAGAAAAACACAGCCATTTTTCCAGCCAAAGAGAGGAGTCACAAAAAGCAGAAATAGAGATATAATGAATCACTAACCTTTGATGATCTTCATCAGATGACACTCATATGACTTCATGTTACACAATACATGTATGTTTTGTTTGATAAAGTTCATATTTATATCCAAAAATCTTAGTTTACATTGGCGCGTTATGTTCAGTAATGTTTTGCCTCCAAAACATCCGGTGATTTTGCAGAGAGTCACATCAATTTACAGAAATACTCATAATAAACCTTGCTAAAAGATACAACTGTGATACATGGAACTTTAGATCCACTTCTCCTTAATGCAACCGCTGTGTCAGATTTCTAAAAATCTTTACAGAAAAAGCACACCATGCAATAATCTGAGTACGGCGCTCAGACACAAAAACAAGCCATACAGGTTCCCGCCATGTTGTGGGGTCAACAGAAGTCAGAAATAGCATTATAAATATTCACTTACCTTTGATGATCTTCATCAGAATGCACTCTCAGGAATCCCAGTTCCACAATAAATGTTTGTTTTGTTCGATAAAGTCCATAATTTATGTCCAAATACCTCCTTTTTGTTCGCGCCTTCAGTTCACAAATCCAAATTAACAACGCGCAGGCCAGACGAAAGTCCAAAAATTCCATTACAGTTCGTAGAAACATGCAAAACGATATATAGAATCAATCTTTAGGATGTTTTTAACATAAATCTTCAATAATGTTTCAACCGGAGAATTCCTTGTCTTTAGAAATGAAAAGGATTGCAGCTACCTCTCACAGGAGCGCGCCTGAATGAACTCATGGCCTTCTGGCAGACCTCTTACTCAATCAGCTCTTATTCTCTCCTCCTTTACAGTAGAAGGCTGAAACAAGGTTCTAAAAACTGTTGACATCTAGTGGAAGCCTTAGGAAGTGCAATCGGACCAAATGTCCACTGTATCTTGGATAGGCAATGAGTTGAAAAACTACAAACCTCAGATTTCCCACTTCCTGGTTGTATTTTTTATCAGGTTTTTGCCTGCCATATGTGTTCTGTTGTACTCACATACATCATTCAAACAGTTTTAGAATCTTCAGAGTGTTTTCTATCCAAATATACTAATAATATGCATATCTTAGCTTCTAGGCCTTGAGTAACAAGCAGTTTACTCTGGGCACCTTATTCATCCAAGCTACTCAATACTGCCCCCCAGCCATAAGAAGTTAACAAAAATAATGTATGTCATATAAAATATATTCACCCCACCCAATATTGTAATCAAATCTTCCTAGAAAGCGTGTAGTCCTTGGCTCAGACATTGTTGTAATGTGGGCTCAATAGCATCTCATTAGTGTGCAAGATCTTGAGAATCAGATGTACATGAAGAATGCACTGTGCATGCAGAGGGTTACAATTCCATTGAATAGGTGATAGTTTAACCAAAATATGTCACAAGACCTAGAATTGCCTTATGTGTATCCCACAAAAACGTTCACTGTTATAAGTTCACTTTTTTGATTGAATTTACGCAAACTCCCCAAAATCCCGGGCTTAACTTCCCATTAAAAATTTCGGAGATATTTACGGAAATTTCCTGGAAAGTGTCAGACCCTTTGCAACCTTATCCCTGTCTCTTTCTTCCTGTCTCTCTCCCTGTCTCCCCTGTCTCTCTCACTGTCTCTCTCCCTGTCTCTCTCTTCCTGTCTCTCCCTGTCTCTCTCACTGTCTCTCTCTCCCTGTTTCTCCCTGTCTCTGTCTCTATCCCTCTCTCTCTCTGTCTCACTCTCTGTCTCTACCTGTCTCTCTTTCTCTCTCCCTCTCCCAGTGTATTTCTTAATCTCTCCCTGTCTCTCTGTCTCTCTCTCTCTCTCTGTATGTCTGTCTGTCTCTCTCTGTATGTCGGTCTCTCTCTGTATGTCTGTCTCTCACCCTCTCTCTCTCTACCTGTCTCCCTCTTTCTCTCTCCCTCTCCCAGTGTATCTCTTAATCTCTCCCTGTCTCTCTGTCTCTCTCTCTCTCTGTATGTCTGTTGTCTCTCTCTGTATGTCGGTCTCTCTCTGTATGTCTGTCTCTCACCCTCTCTCTCTCTACCTGTCTCCCTCTTTCTCTCTCCCTCTCCCAGTGTATCTCTTAATCTCTCCCGGTCTCTCTCTCTCTCTCCATCTCTCTGGCATTACAGGGGCTAACAGGGCTAACAGAGTCACAACCCAGTCTGGGTGCAGTCAAGTGTACATGCATACTAATTAGCACCACTGTAATTATCTGGAGTGTGTGTGTGTGTCTTTTTTTCTATGTGTGACCTTGTCTTTAGTTGATCTTCCTTCCCCTGTCTATGATGAGGGCATCAGTGTGTGAGGTCATGTCTGGTGTTTCTCTATTAGATGATGCGTGCCGCTGTGTGTGTTCATTTATTGGCTTGCAGCAGTCCATGTGAGGCGGACAGGAAACAGACACTATCTCTCCATATACGTCCTGCCTTAATCTATGATGTGTTTTGCAGGTGTTAGACAAACATTGATAAGATCCCAATCGCCAGGGCCAGCCCATCTCCCCAGCCCGTCTGCTGCTAGGCTAACCGCTAACACTGCTAATCTCTTGATGCTCTGACAAAGGCAGGACTGCCGAATCACGTTAGTCTGTCTGGCCCGAAAATTAAAAGGTGAAATGAGGTGTCCTTTTTTCAAAGAAACTTTTTGAAGTGCCGCCGTTTCCCAATGTTTCTTGAACTTGGGATTTCATTTGACGTTATTGCCATATATGGCAGAGCAGCCAGCTATTAATGCGTGATAGCCCGCCTGTTACCTACTCCACTGCTAATGCTACATCAGAAACATTCACTATGAGATGTGTAATGGATTATAAATGCATTTTAGAGCATTTGTGTGTTATTGGTTGGTAAAGGGAGCTGTGAAGTGTTATGAAAGCTTATAGCTGTGTTATGAATGCTTATAGCTGTGTTATGAATGCTTATAGCTGTGTTATGAATGCTTATAGCTGTGTTATGAAAGCTTATAGCTGTGTTATGAAAGCTTATAGCTGTGCAGGGGTCGCTTTAGAGTTCAGAAATCTGCATTTTGAAACGTAAACCATCAACAAATGGCACCTACGTTTTATATTAAACGTCAACAGTGTTGTTTTGCTTCAATAGAGTGATCAGGGGCGTGCAATTACAGTTTTCCTTCTCTGAAAATACATTAGTGCATTCGGCAGAAAATAGCTTAATGTTAATCAGATGACAACAGAAGCAGCTATTTGGCTGGTACCCACACAACTAAATGATCTTACAATGAAAAGGCAAAGTATTTTTTGCAAAAACATATGCATGGCCATCATATTTTGAATGTTTATCATAGCCAGTTACATTTATTCATGTTTAGCTTGAAGTTGCATTTTACCAGAGAAAAGTAGCTCCACAGCAGTCAGAGCGCTGTTTGCTGATAGAATGACCGTTGGTGAATTCTCAACCGAGTGGAGAAGTGGAACTGAAGCACAAAGTTAGTCTGATGCTGAGCAGGAATTACACTAAGAAGAATTTTAGATCTGGCTTTACAAAACGCAGCAAGATATTTATTTCAGTCTGCATCGGTCCATCTTAACACAACCCAATGATAACTGTCGTTCTTAACACAACCCAATGATAACTGTCGTTCTTAACACAACCCAATGATAACTGTCGTTCTTAACACAACCCATTGATTACTGTCGTTCTTAACACAACCCAATGATAACTGTCGTTCTTAACACAACCCATTGATTACTGTCGTTCTTAACACAACCCATTGATTACTGTCGTTCTTAACACAACCCATTGATTACTGTCGTTCTTAACACAACCCAATGATAACTGTCGTTCTTAACACAACCCATTGATTACTGTCGTTCTTAACACAACCCAATGATAACTGTCGTTCTTAACACAACCCATTGATTACTGTCGTTCTTAACACAACCCAATGATAACTGTCGTTCTTAACACAACCCATTGATTACTGTCGTTCTTAACACAACCCATTGATAACTGTCGATCTTAACACAACCCAATGATAACGGTCCGCGTCGGTCGTTCTTAACACAACCCATTGATAACTGTTGATCTTAACACAACCCATTGATAACTGTTGATCTTAACACAACCCATTGACAACTGTCGATCTTAACACAACCCATTGATAACTGTTGATCTTAACACAACCCATTGATAACTGTCGTTCTTTACACAACCCATTGATAACTGTCGATCTTAACACAACCCATTGATAACTGTCGATCTTAACACAACCCATTGATTACTGTCGTTCTTAACACAACCCATTGATAACTGTCGATCTTAACACAACCCAATGATAACGGTCCGCGTCGGTCGTTCTTAACACAACCCATTGATAACTGTCGATCTTAACACAACCCATTGATAACTGTTGATCTTAACACAACCCATTGATAACTGTTGATCTTAACACAACCCATTGACAACTGTCGATCTTAACACAACCCATTGATAACTGTTGATCTTAACACAACCCATTGATAACTGTCGTTCTTAACACAACCCATTGATTACTGTCGTTCTTTACACAACCCATTGATAACTGTCGATCTTAACACAACCCATTGATAACTGTCGATCTTAACACAACCCATTGATTACTGTCGTTCTTAACACAACCCATTGATAACTGTCGATCTTAACACAACCCAATGATAACGGTCCGCGTCGGTCGTTCTTAACACAACCCATTGATAACTGTCGATCTTAACACAACCCATTGATAACTGTCGATCTTAACACAACCCATTGATAACTGTCGATCTTAACACAACCCATTGATTACTGTTGATCTTAACACAACCCATTGATAACTGTCGATCTTAACACAACCCATTGATAACTGTCGATCTTAACACAACCCATTGATAACTGTTGATCTTAACACAGCCCATTGATCACGGTCGATCTTAACACAACCCATTGATAACTGTCGATCTTAACACAACCCATTGATAACTGTTGATCTTAACACAACCCATTGATAACTGTTGATCTTAACACAGCCCATTGATCACGGTCGATCTTAACACAACCCATTGATAACTGTTGATCTTAACACAACCCATTGATAACTGTCGATCTTAACACAACCCATTGATAACTGTCGATCTTAACACAGCCCATTGATCACGGTCGATCTTAACACAACCCATTGATAACTGTTGATCTTAACACAACCCATTGATAACTGTCGATCTTAACACAGCCCATTGATAACTGTTGATCTTAACACAACCCATTGATAACTGTCGATCTTAACACAACCCATTGACAACTGTCGATCTTAACACAACCCATTGATAACTGTCGATCTTAACACAACCCAATGATAACTGTCGTTCTTAACACAACCCAATGATAACTGTCGTTCTTAACACAACCCAATGATAACTGTCGTTCTTAACACAACCCAATGATAACTGTCGATCTTAACACAACCCATTGATAACTGTCGTTCTTAACACAACCCAATGATAACTGTCGTTCTTAACACAACCCAATGATTACTGTCGTTCTTAACACAACCCAATGATAACTGTCGTTCTTAACACAGCCCATTGATAACTGTTGATCTTAACACAACCCATTGATAACTGTCGATCTTAACACAGCCCAATGATGACGTCCACGCGGTCGATCTTAACACAACCCATTGATAACTGTCGATCTTAACACAACCCATTGATAACTGTCGATCTTAACACAACCCATTGATAACTGTCGATCTTAACACAACCCATTGATAACTGTCGATCTTAACACAACCCATTGATAACTGTCGATCTTAACACAGCCCATTGATCACGGTCGATCTTAACACAACCCATTGATAACTGTTGATCTTAACACAACCCATTGATAACTGTTGATCTTAACACAACCCATTGATAACTGTCGATCTTAACACAACCCATTGATAACTGTCTGCGTCGGTCTCTTCTCAACCATAACATAACTGGGGCTGGTACAATTATTATATAATCGTGTAACAGACAATTATGGACAATAACCATGAACTAATAGTCGTTATAATCGTCTTAATACATATTCATTTTTAGGACAAGGGGGATTCAACTTTACAGATATCATTTACCCAATAGCAGTTTTAAATTTTTACATGAAGTGGGTAAAGTTGATGGTCATTATATGAGCAGAACGGCACCGTTGGGAGGAGAAGCTTAATTTCCAAACGTTTGAAGTGGTCAGAACCATTCGTTTTTGAGACGGGTGTCACCAGAGCTGTGTTGTTTACATTAGGTTTGTCAGAGCTGTGTTGTTTACATTAGGTTTGTCCGAGCTGTGTTGTTTACATTAGGTTTGTCCGAGCTGTGTTGTTTACATTAGGTTTGTCAGAGCTGTGTTGTTTACATTAGGTTTGTCAGAGCTGTGTTGTTTACATTAGGTTTGTCCGAGCTGTGTTGTTTACATTAGGTTTGTCCGAGCTGTGTTGGGTACATTTGTCACGTTCCTGACCTGTTTTCTCTTGTTTTGTATGTCTTTATTGGTCAGGGCGTGAGTGTTGGGTGGGCAGTCTATGTTTTCTATTTCTATGTTGGGTTTTGTGTTCGGCCTGGTATGATTCTCAATTAGAGACAGGTGTGTATCGTTTGTCTCTGATTGAGAGTCATACTAAGGCAGCCAGGGTTTCACTGGTGTTTTGTGGGTGTTTGTTTCCTGTGTTAGCGTTTGGGCCACACAGGACTGTTGCAGGTTAGTCACGTTTGTTGTTTTGTTTATTTGTAGTGTTTGTTGGTTTGCCATTAAAATCATGAATACCTCCTACTCCGCATCTTGGTCCGATCCATGCTCCTCCTCGTCTGAGGAGGAGAACGACATTGACAGCCGTTACAGAAACACCCACCAAACCAGGACCAAGCGGATTGGAGAAGGACGGCAAGAACCAAAGCAATGGAGAGAAGAGGAATGGACTTGGGAGGAGATCCTAGACGGTAAAGGACCCTGGGCACAGCCAGTGGAGTGTCGCCGCCCCAAAGCGGAGCTGGAGGCAGCGAAAGCGGAGAGGCGGCATTATGAGGCGCTTGCAAGGCAGAGTGGCTGGAAACCCGAGAGGCTCACCCAAAAATTTCTTGGGGGGGGGCTAAAGGGGAGTGTGGCGAAGCCGGGTTGGATACCTGAGCCAACTCCCCGGGCTTACCGTGGAGTGAGAGGGCGTCGTACTGGTCAGACACCGTGTTATGCGGTAAAGCGCACGGTGTCCCAAGTACGCGTGCTTAGCCCAGTGCGGGCTATTCCACCTTGCCGCACTGGGAGGGCTAGGTTGAGCTGTGTTGTTTACATTAGGTTTGTCCGAGCTGTGTTGTTTACATTAGGTTTGTCAGAGCTGTGTTGTTTACATTAGGTTTGTCAGAGCTGTGTTGTTTACATTAGGTTTGTCAGAGCTGTGTTGTTTACATTAGGTTTGTCCGAGCTGTGTTGGGTACATTAGGTTTGTCAGAGCTGTGTTGTTTACATTAGGTTTGTCAGAGCTGTGTTGTTTACATTAGGTTTGTCAGAGCTGTGTTGTTTACATTAGCTTTGTCAGAGCTGTGTTGTTTACATTAGGTTTGTCAGAGCTCATTTTTTGAGATGCATTATGATGTATTACGCACTTTTTCAACAAAAATGACAATTATGACAATATCTGTGGCCATGTGCATGACAATTAATTGTTACCCAAACTTCCACAATCGTCACAGCATTAAACATAACCAACGATGACGTCTGGTCAATTCTGACACCAAACTGGGGATTTTAGTTCAGTTGAGCTTCATATTTGACGAATTCCAGAATACATGAGAACTGTACTGAACTGTACTGGTATTAAATGTGTAATCTGTTGTGTCCCTACAGGACAACACTACACGGGGTTATACCGACGTTTCTACTGTATTAATAGGGGATTTGAAATAGATGTTACAGCTTGTCTTCCCAACAATAACAACAACAACAGCAGACATCTTCATCTCCACAGTGTTTTTCCCTTGTTACATGCAGTCGTTAGACTGTTCTATTTTAAGACTGTTGTCAGTTTCCCTTCAAAATGGCTCAGATCCTGGGCCATATTTGATGTCGTTTAATGTCCTCCACCCTCCTCCTCCCTCCTCTCGTTCCATGGCTATCACCTCAGACCCGTTTAAGAAGCCTTACTGTGTGGTGCGTGTGTGTGTGTAGATTTGTGTGGGAAAGGATGGCGGTGGCGGGGACTGATAGCTTGAATCCTGACATGGTGCCCTTTTTATTTTTCAAATCCCCCAAGAGACTTATGGGTAGGCTCTACCCCCTTTTGGACTCCACACTGAAGGAGCCAGGCAACGGTACACCAACCCCCCAGCACACGGCCAGAGTCAGAGGTCAGAGGTCTGAAGGAGGGTTAGTGGGTTTGAAGCCCGGACTGTAACAATTAAACTGTGTGCTTGTCTTTCTTCTGACTGTTGAGGACAATAGGTGTTCGGATGTGTTCCAAACGGTACCATATTACCTATATATGGAGGAGAGACAGAGAGAGGGGGCTTTCTGAAGGTCAGGCAGAATGATTGAGAACATGCACAGGAGGGAAGGTATGTGTGTGTCGTGTATGAAACAGATGACACAGCAAGGTCATGTTCCATGGTAGTCTCTGTTACCAAGGGAACCATATTGCACTTGCCTCTGAAAGCCACAATCAGGAATTTAAACCTCCTCCAATAGCCTGGTGTGTGTGTGTATTTCATCCGTATTTATTCCTTTCTCTACTAAAGCCGTGATGGAGAATTAATCTAACGGCTTTGTATTGTTCACAAGCCCCATTTCACTCCGGCACTATTTCAAATTGATCTGTGCTTCATACGTCAAAATAGGGGATTTATGTTGTTGCAGACAGATGTCTAAAACTTCAGAATACATATCAGTGAGAGATTGGATTAGATTAGCATTTATTTAGATGTACATTTAGATTAATTTTTGCATGAATTTAGCTGTACATTTAAAATTCATTTAGCTGTACATTTAGCTGTATAAAACACTGGTATTTTCTGTGGTATTTCAACAGGCAGGTGGCTAAAACTCATGGCACTCGCATGCATGTATGCGCACTCACACACACACACACACACACACACACACACACACACACACACACACACACACACACACACACACACACACACACACACACACACACACACACACACACACAAGGAGAGTACCATTTATGAGAACAGGGATCCTTTGTGTTTTACAAGTCAGTCTGACCCTAGTGTCAGGAGACAGGGAGGGGAGCGAGAAAGAGCGAGAGGCAGATGGAGAGAGAGAACCCAGAGAATGAGAGCAAGAGCGAGATGGAGAGGGGGAGAAGGAGAGTGAGAGAGGGAATGAGTGAGAGAGGGGGAAGAGAGAGGGGGGAGTGAGATTGGGAGTGAGAGAGAGAGAGAAGGGAAAGAGAGCGAGAGAGAAGGGAAAGAGAGCGAGGGAGAGAGAGAGTTGATAGTTGGGGTATGCTATCAGTGAGTGGTGTTTCTAAGGTAGAAGCCTCATATACAGACAGACAGTCGATGAGAGAGGCAGACATAGTCTCACGCTTGGAGAGAGCAGGAGAGAGCTGTCGTAGTAAAGATTAGGCATACAGGGCCTGTATTCACAAAGCGTCTCAGAGTAGGACCGACGATCTAGGATCAGTTATCGTTTTAAATCATAATTAGTATTATTATGGACAGGGGGGGACCTGATCCGAGATCAGCACTCCTACTCTGAGACACTGTGAATATGGGCCTCCATGTCTTTCTTCTTTCTTCTGTAACCATACCTCAACTTCCTGTTCATGGCAGCATTCTAACTATCCTCAACTTCCTGTCCATATCAGTATTCTAACTATCCTCAACCTCCTGTCCATATCAGTATTCTAACTATCCTCAACCTCCTGTCCATGGCAGCATTCTAACTATCCTCAACCTCCTGTCCATATCAGTATTCTAACTATCCTCAACCTCCTGTCCATATCACTATTCTAACTATCCTCAACCTCCTGTCCATATCAGCATTCTAACTATCCTCACCTTCCTGTCCATATCAGTATTCTAACTATCCTCAACCTCCTGTCCATATCAGTATTCTAACTATCCTCAACCTCCTGTCCATATCAGCATTCTAACTATCCTCAACTTCCTGTCCATATCAGTATTCTAACTATCCTCAACCTCCTGTCCATATCAGTATTCTAACTATCCTCAACCTCCTGTCCATATCAGTATTCTAACTATCCTCAACTTCCTGTTCATATCAGTATTCTAACCATCCTCAACCTCCTGTCCATATCAGCATTCTAACTATCCTCAACCTCCTGTCCATATCAGTATTCTAACTATCCTCAACTTCCTGTCCATATCAGTATTCTAACCATCCTCAACCTCCTGTCCATATCAGTATTCTAACTATCCTCAACCTCCTGTCCATATCAGTATTCTAACTATCCTCAACCTCCTGTCCATATCAGTATTCTAACTATCCTCAACCTCCTATCCATATCAGTATTCTAACTATCCTCAACCTCCTGTCCATATCAGTATTCTAACTATCCTCAACCTCCTGTCCATATCAGTATTCTAACTATCCTCAACTTCCTGTCCATATCAGTATTCTAACTATCCTCAACTTCCTGTCCATATCAGTATTCTAACTATCCTCAACCTCCTGTCCATATCAGCATTCGAACTATCCTCAACCTCCTGTCCATATCAGTATTCTAACTATCCTCAACCTCCTGTCCATATCAGTATTCTAACTATCCTCAACCTCCTGTCCATATCAGTATTCTAACTATCCTCAACCTCCTGTCCATATCAGTATTCTAACTATCCTCAACCTCCTGTCCATATCAGTATTCTAACTATCCTCAACCTCCTGTCCATATCAGTATTTTAACCATCCTCAACCTCCTGTCCATATCAGTATTCTAACTATCCTCAACTTCCTGTCCATATCAGTATTCTAACTAGCCTCAACCTCCTGTCCATATCAGTATTCTAACTATCCTCAACCTCATGTCCATATCAGTATTCTAACTATCCTCAACCTCCTGTCCATATCAGTATTCTAACTATCCTCAACCTCCTGTCCATATCAGTATTCTAACTATCGTCAACCTCCTGTCCATATCAGTATTCTAACTATCCTCAACCTCCTGTCCATATCAGTATTCTAACTATCCTCAACCTCCTGTCCATATCAGTATTCTAACTATCCTCAACTTCCTGTCCATATCAGTATTCTAACTATCCTCAACCTCCTGTCCATATCAGTATTCTAACTATCCTCAACTTCCTGTCCATATCAGTATTCTAACTGTCCTCAACCTCCTGTCCATATCAGTATTTTAACTATCCTCAACCTCCTGTCCATATCAGTATTCTAACTATCCTCAACCTCCTGTCCATATCAGTATTCTAACTATCCTCAACCTCCTGTCCATATCAGCATTCTAACTGTCCTCAACCTCCTGTCTATATCAGTGTTCTAACTGTCCTCAACCTCCTGTCTATATCAGTATTCTAACTGTCCTCAACTTCCTGTCCATATCAGTATTCTAACTATCCTCAACCTCCTGTCCATATCAGTATTCTAACTATCCTCAACCTCCTGTCCATATCAGTATTCTAACTGTCCTCAACTTCCTGTCCATATCAGTATTCTAACTGTCCTCAACCTCCTGTCCATATCAGTATTCTAACTATCCTCAACCTCCTGTCCATATCAGTATTCTAACTATCCTCAACCTCCTGTCCATATCAGTATTCTAACTATCCTCAACTTCCTGTCCATATCAGCATTCTAACTATCCTCAACCTCCTGTCCATATCAGTATTCTAACTATCCTCAACCTCCTGTCCATATCAGCATTCTAACTGTCCTCAACCTCCTGTCCATATCAGTATTCTAACTATCCTCAACCTCCTGTCTATATCAGTATTCTAACTGTCCTCAACCTCCTGTCCATATCAGTATTCTAACTATCCCCAACCTCCTGTCCATATCAGTATTCTAACTATCCTCAACCTCCTGTCTATATCAGTATTCTAACTGTCCTCAACCTCCTGTCCATATCAGTATTCTAACTATCCTCAACCTCCTGTCTATATCAGTATTCTAACTGTCCTCAACCTCCTGTCCATATCAGTATTCTAACTATCCTCAACCTCCTGTCCATATCAGTATTCTAACTATCCTCAACCTCCTGTCCATATCAGTATTTTAACTATCCTCAACCTCCTGTCCATATCAGTATTCTAACTGTCCTCAACCTCCTGTCTATATCAGTATTCTAACTGTCCTCAACTTCCTGTCCATATCAGTATTCTAACTATCCTCAACCTCCTGTCCATATCAGTATTCTAACTATCCTCAACTTCCTGTCCATATCAGTATTCTAACTGTCCTCAACCTCCTGTCCATATCAGTATTCTAACTATCCTCAACCTCCTGTCTATATCAGTATTCTAACTGTCCTCAACCTCCTGTCCATATCAGTATTCTAACTATCCTCAACTTCCTGTCCATATCAGTATTCTAACTATCCTCAACTTCCTGTCCATATCAGTATTCTAACTATCCTCAACTTCCTGTCCATATCAGTATTCTAACTGTCCTCAACCTCCTGTCCATATCAGTATTCTAACTATCCTCAACCTCCTGTCCATATCAGTATTCTAACTATCCTCAACTTCCTGTCCATATCAGTATTCTAACTATCCTCAATCCCAACCCTGTGCTTCTATGACCAGTCACAAATCCACCTCCAATCCCCTATCCCCTACCCCCTACTCCCTGCTTCCTATCCCCTAATCCCTATCTGTATACCCTACTCCCTATCCCCTATCCTCTATCTATCCCCTTCTCCCTACACCCGATCCTCTGTCTACCCCCTTCTCCCTACTCCCTACCCTCTACACCCTACCCCCTACTCCCTAGTTGTACTAGATCTGAATGGTCGGGATCATTTCCACCTATCAGAGGGCAGATTGTAGCTCGTATTACCATGTACTTATCCAGTCCTAATTATAGATGGCTTATATTTATCTGACTGACCCTTTCAGACCTACACAAAGTGACTAGAGGGTTGTGGTATGGCTCCACTAACTGGTTCTTTAGGACAATCATTACCCTGCCTGTGTCCAGGCCACATTAGCCCTGATGTCTGTCTGCCTGTCTCTGTCTGTCTTTTTCTCTGTATGTCTCTTTCTGTCTGTTTGCCTGTCTCTGTCTGTCTGCCTGTCTCTGTATGTCTGTCTGCCTGTCTCTGTATGTCTGTCTGCCTGTCTGTGTCTGTCTGCTTGTCTCTGTCTGTCTGCCTGCCTGTCTCTGTCTGTCTTTTTCTCTGTATGTCTCTTTCTGTCTGTCTGCCTGTCTCTGTATGTCTGTCTGCCTGTCTTTGTCTGTCTGTCTGTCTGTCTGTCTGTCTGTCTGTCTGTCTGTCTGTCTGTCTGTCTGTCTGTCTGTCTAACAACCCCTTTGTCTCTCTCCTCCTCCTATCCCACTCTCATCCTCCCTCTTTCCATCTCTCTGTCCTGGAACATTTTTGGTGTACGTTGTGCCTCTGAGGCCCCAGAGGTGAATAATTCAACACACTGACCTTCTGGTTGGACTGTTCTGTTGTTGGGAGGAGGGGTGGAGGAGGAGGGGTGTGGGAGCAGCCAGGGGAGGGGAGGGGGGCTGAGGGTAAGATGGGAGGGGAGGGGGGCTGAGGGTGAGTAGGGAGGGCTGAGGGTGAGTGGGGAGGGTGAGGACTGAGTGTGCGTGTGGAGGGTGAGGACTGAGTGTGAGTAGGGAGGGCTGAGGGTGAGTGGGGAGGGTGAGGACTGAGTGTGAGTGTGGAGGGTGAGGACTGAGTGTGAGTAGGGAGGGCTGAGGGGGAGTGGGGAGGGCTGAGGGTGAGTAGGGAGGGTGAGAACTGAGTGTGAGTGTGGAGGGTGAGGACTGAGTGTGAGTAGGGAGGGCTGAGGGGGAGTGGGGAGGGCTGAGGGTGAGTAGGGAGGGCTGAGGGGGAGTGGGGAGGGCTGGGTGTGAGTAGGGAGGGCTGAGGGGGAGTAGGGAGGGCTGAGCGTATGTGGGGAGGGTGAGGACTGAGTGTGAGTAGGGAGGGCTGAGGGGGAGTAGGGAGGGCTGAGGGGGAGTGGGTGAGGTCTGAGGGGGAGTGGGTGAGGTCTGAGGGGGAGTGGGTGAGGGCTGAGGGGGAGTGGGTGAGGTCTGAGGGGGAGTGGGTGAGGTCTGAGGGGGAGTGGGTGAGGGCTGAGGGGGAGTGGGTGAGGTCTGAGGGGGAGTGGGTGAGGTCTGAGTGTGAGTAGGGAGGGTGAGGGGGAGTGGGTGAGGTCTGAGGAGGAGTGGGTGAGGTCTGAGGAGGAGTGGGTGAGGGCTGAGGAGGAGTGGGTGAGGTCTGAGGAGGAGTGGGTGAGGTCTGAGGAGGAGTGGGTGAGGGCTGAGGAGGAGTGGGTGAGGGCTGAGGAGGAGTGGGTGAGGTCTGAGGAGGAGTGGGTGAGGGCTGAGGAGGAGTGGGTGAGGTCTAGCCTCCATTTACAGTCTTTCCTGTAATGTTTTGGAAACAATAAGGCCGGTATTGTCAGACATGCTGTCGTTGTGATGGGTTTGTTTGGCGGGTTTCTGGAAGCATCCTGATCAGCTGCAGTGCGTGTCTCTGTTGACTTACCTTTCTGAGTTTTTGTTCATCTGTGTCTTTAATAGCAATTGGAAAAGCTAATGAAAGGTCCCTTCCTTCTCTGTAAGAATGGAGTAGCCAGTGACAGTGTATCCTGTACCATAATGGTACATCTGACGGGATGTAATGGGGTTTTCTGTAGTCTCCTTGTGGAAAGTCAGTGACAATGTGTTCTGTACCATGGATTAACCTAGAATGTTGTTTGTACCTGTGTCTCCCTCCTGTCTTCTCGTGACGTGTTCGGTACCACATTGTTTAAGTGGTTAGTCTCACGTTCCTATAATGTTGTTTGTACATGTTTCTCAGTGTTTTCCTCCTGTGTTCTCCAGGCTGTTCAACCTGACGCTGAAGAAGCTGATCATGTTGAAGGAGCTTGATAAAGACCTCACCTCCGTGGTCATCGCTGTCAAACTACAAGTACTGCTCAGACCTCTCTTTCTCTTCTCTCTTTCTATCTCTCTCTCTCTTTCTCTTCTCTCTCTCTGTTTCTTTCTCTTTCTCTCTCTCTTTCTCTCTCTTTCTCTTCTCTCTCTCTCTCTTTCTCTCTCTCTTTCTCTTCTCTCTCTGTTTCTCTCTCTCTCTTTCTCTCTCTCTCTCTCTCTCTCTCTCTTTCTCTCTCTCTCTCTCTCTCTCTCTCTTTCTCTCTCTCTCTCTGTTTCTCTCTTTCTCTCTCTCTCTCTCTCTCTCTCTCTCTCTCTCTCTCTCTCTCTCTCTCTCTTTCTCTCTCTCTCTCTCTCTCTCTCTCTCTCTCTCTCTCTCTCTCTTTCTCTCTTTCTCTCTCTCTCTCTCTCTCTCTTTCTCTCTCTCTCTCTCTCTCTCTCTCTCTCTCTCTCTCTCTCTCTCTCTCTCTCTCTCTCTCTACTCTCTCTCTCTCTCTCTCTCTCTCTCTCTCTCTCTCTCTCTCTCTCTCTCTCTCTCTCTCTCTTTCTCTCATTCTTTCTCTTCTCTCTCTCTCTCTCTTTCTATTCTCTCTCTTTCTCTTTCTCTCCCTCTCTGTTTCTCTCCCTACTTCTTCTCCTCTTCTGTCTATTCAATGCCGAGCATCTCTCAATTCCTCCTCTCCGTCACTACTCTCTTGTTCTTCTCATTCTCACTCCTCCCTTCTTTTCTCCCTCTCTGTTTCCCCGTGTCTTCCTCCTTCCCTCTTCCCTCTGTATGGGGTCGATGAAGGCTGATTGTTTAGAGTTATCTGTGGTACGTCAATGATTATCCTCAACCAGATCTCTCCTTCCTCCCTCCCTCTATCTTCTATCTCTCTTCTCTCCTTCCTTCCTCCCTCTCTCTTCTATCTCTCTTCTCTCCTTCCTCCCTCCCTCTCTCTTCTATCTCTCTCCTTCCTCCCTCCCTGTCTTTTCTATCTCTCCTTCCTTCCTCCCTCTCTCTTCTATCTCTCTCCTTCCTCCCTCCCTGTCTTTTCTATCTCTCTTCTCCTTCCTCCCTCCCTCTTCTATCTCTCTTCCGGTCTTCATCCCCCCCTCTTCTCTCCTTCCTCCCTCCCTCTCTCTTCTATCTCTCTTCCGGTCTTCATCCCCCCCTCTTCTCTCCTTCCTCCCTCCCTCTCTCTTCTATCTCTCTTCCGGTCTTCATCCCCCCCCTCTTCTCCTTCCTCCCTCCCTCTCTCTTCTATCTCTCTTCTGGTCTTCATCCCCCCCTCTTCTCCTTCCTCCCTCCCTCTCTTTCCCAGGGTTCTAAGAGGATCCTGAGGTCCAATGAGATACTGTTGTCTTCCGCGGGCCTGACTGAGACAGATCTTCAGCTCACCTTCTCTTTACAGGTAGGTATACTACAGCTGGTTGGTTACAAACGGCAGACAGGAATGGAGTCTATTCATAACTATGTTTTTCAAGCCAGGGTTTTTGTTTCCTGATCGGGTCAAATGGTCATTTGTAACTACATGGGCATTGGGGTTAGTATAGTAGGTGGAACGGGGGACTTTCTATTGGAAGTTGGCGTGCAGCGCTTCATGAATGTAGGTTTAGAAAGAGGTTGTGTGATCCTGATCCGTCATATCCTAGAGTCAGAGAACAGGAATGTTACTCAGCACTCCAATTATCCCTCCCGTCCTAATTACACAGGCTGACCATGAGAAGAGGAAGGTCATGATTCGCTCCGCATTTCACTCATTTATCAATCCTGACCTCTGTGTGTGTGTGTGTGTTCCCCCACAGTACCCCCACTTCCTGAAGAGAGATGCCAACCAGCTCCAGATCATGCTCCAGCGGCGTAAACGTTATAAGAACCGAACCATCCTGGGCTACAAGACCCTGGCTCTGGGACTCATCAACATGGCTGAGGTAGGAACCCTCACATAACCTCTATTCAACCTTCACTTAATCTCTATTCAATCTTTATTCAACCTTCATTCAACCTCTATTCAACCTTCATTTAGTCTCTATTCAACCTCTGTTCAACCTTCATTTAATCTCTATTCAACCTTTATTCAACCTTCATTTAATCTCTATTCAACCTCTATTCAACCTTCATTTAATCTCTATTCAACCTTTATTCAACCTTAATTTCATCTCTCACCTCCCTGTGACTACAACACTGTCACCTCCCTGTGACTTTAACACTGTCACCTCCCTGTGACTACAACACTGTCACCTCCCTGTGACTACAACACTGTCACCTCCCTGTGACTTTAACACTGTCACCTCCCTGTAACTACAACACTGTCATCTCCCTGTAACTACAACACTGTCATCTCCCTGTAACTACAACACTGTCACCTCCCTGTGACTACACCACTGTCACCTCCCTGTGACTACAACACTGTCACCTCCCTGTAACTACAACACTGTCACCTCCCTGTAGTTACAACACTGTCACCTCCCTGTAGTTACAACACTGTCACCTCCCTGTGACTACAACACTGTCACCTCCCTGTGACTACAACACTGTCACCTCCCTGTGACTTCAACACTGTCACCTCCCTGTAACTACAACACTGTCACCTCGCTGTGACTACAACACTGTCACCTCGCTGTGACTACAACACTGTCACCTCCCTGTAGTTACAACACTGTCACCTCCCTGTGACTTTAACACTGTCACCTTCCTGTGACTTTAGCACTGTCACCTCCCTGTGACTTTAGCACTGTCACCTCCCTGTAACTACAACACTGTCACCTCCCTGTGACTTTAACACTGTCACCTCCCTGTGACTTTAACACTGTCACCTCCCTGTGACTTTAGCACTGTCACCTCCCTGTAACTACAACACTGTCACCTCCCTGTAACTACAACACTGTCACCTCCCTGTAACTACAACACTGTCACCTCCCTGTAACTACAACACGGTCACTGCAACTCACTCTCAATGTCATTCTGACACATTCTAGCCAAAGCTATTTCAGTGTGTTTGAATGTTGACTAAACAGCTGTGGTGTAGAGCTGCATGTTGTGAGACTCCTGGCTGTGTGTGTAGACTTAACACAGCCGGCTGGGACCAGACTGCAGAGAGAGACCAGCAAACAGAGGATGCTGACTAGACAGATGCTCTGAGAATCAGTCCAGTGAAACAGCCTTCTGATATATGTTTTCATCTCTTTTTCCGCTTTTTGTCTGTTTGCCCTCCTACTATCTCCTGCTAACCTCTCTTTCTTTCTCTCTCTCTTTTTAACGCCTCTCTCCCCATCTCTCTTTCTACTCTATCCTCCTCCTTTATCCCCATCTCTCTTTCTATGTCTTCCCTCCCGTCTTTACTTGGTTCTTCTCACCCTCCCCCCTCCTGTTCGCCAGGTGATGCAGCACCCCAGTGAGGGGGCCCAGGTGTTGGGGCTCCACAGCCAGTTGAAGGAGGCCTCTGTACCCGTGGCTGAGGTCAGGGTCTACTCCCTCTCCAGCCAGCCCATCGACCACGAGGGACCCAAGGCCAAGATGTCTGGTAAGACCTCTCTCTCTCTCGTTCTCTCTGCTACATACTCCATCTTGTTGATATCACTCTTTTACTATCTCATTCTCTCTGTCTTTTCCTCTCTCCCTCTTTGTTTAGGGTTGATGAAGGAGGATGAACTCTGTTAGAATTCTGTCCAACGTCAATGATTATTAACCATTTCTGCTTCCTC